>NC_088409.1:97996187-98296187 GCF_034236695.1 Oncorhynchus nerka
CCTGTTGTCTTATCCAGATGCCCTGTTGTCTTATCCAGATGCCCTGTTGTCTTATCCAGATGCCCTGTTGTCTTATCCAGATGCCCTGTTGTCTTATCCAGATGGCCTGTTGTCTTATCCAGATGCCCTGTTGTCTTATCCAGATGGCCTGTTGTCTTATCCAGAGATGGCCTGTTGTCTTATCCAGATGGCCTGTTGTCTTATCCAGATGCCCTGTTGTCTTATCCAGATGCCCTGTTGTCTTATCCAGATGCCCTGTTGTCTTATCCAGATGGCCTGTTGTCTTATCCAGATGCCCTGTTGTCTTATCCAGAGATGGCCTGTTGTCTTATCCAGATGGCCTGTTGTCTTATCCAGATGGCCTGTTGTCTTATCCAGAGATGGCCTGTTGTCTTATCCAGAGATGGCCTGTTGTCTTATCCAGAGATGGCCTGTTGTCTTATCCCTGTTGTCTTATCCAGATGGCCTGTTGTCTTATCCAGAGATGGCCTGTTGTCTTATCCAGAGATGGCCTGTTGTCTTATCCAGAGATGGCCTGTTGTCTTATCCAGAGATGGCCTGTTGTCTTATCCAGAGATGGCCTGTTGTCTTATCCAGAGATGGCCTGTTGTCTTATCCAGAGATGCCCTGTTGTCTTATCCAGAGATGGCCTGTTGTCTTATCCAGATGGCCTGTTGTCTTTTCCAGATGGCCTGTTGTCTTATCCAGAGATGGCCTGTTTTCTTATCCAGATGGCCTGTTGTCTTATCCAGATGGCCTGTTGTCTTATCCAGAGATGGCCTGTTGTCTTATCCAGATGGCCTGTTGTGGATCTGTTTATATTGTCTGACCACAATATAAATATTATTCACGCCTGGTTTGTTATCTTACATGTTAAGGGTGACTGCTTCTTTCCTCACGGCCAACGGGCTCTGTTGACACGAGTGAGTCCAGTGCTACCGGCCGGCCACTTGACTCCACACAATACAATGTTGTCTGCTTCTCATGACCCCCCTTATAGCCTGAGAGTATTACTGGTGAAGACAACGTTTAAGTATTGTGTCTTCTAACATTAGAAACCAACTGGAAATAGTTTACTACCTTCTGAAGTTTATAACCCCCTTTACCTTGGTCACTTCTCTGTGGTGATGGGCATTTATTTTCTCCATTTATATTTCTAGAAATCGAGATTTTCTATCCACCGATTGGTCAAAATAATTGGACTTTTTTTTTCTTTTTTTCCTTTTTCTCCCCAATTTCAATCTTGTCATATCGTTGCAACTCCCCAATGGGCTCAGGGGAGAGGCGAAGGTCGAGTCATGCGTCCTCCGCAAACATGACCCGCCAAAACTGTGCTTCTTAACAACCTCTCGCTTAACCCGGAAGGCAGCTGCACCAATGTGTCAGAGGGAAACACCGTCCAACTGACTACCGAAGTCAGCCTGCAGGCGCCTGGTCCGCCACAAGGAGACGCTAGAGCGCGATGAGCCAAATAACTATGGGATTCCTGGTCACTGCCTGGGATCGAACCTGGGTCTGGAGTGGCGCTTTAGACCGCTGCGTCACTCAGGAGGCCCAATTTTACATTATTTTAAACTAACAGATTATCCAATACTGTGAGTGATTTGTTTATTAGTTGCTTGACTGTCTGAAGAATTGGTTGGATTACATTTAAAAATAATGAAATGAAAACATATTCCTATAAAAAAAAATGTGTGTGTCAGTGATTGATTTGTATAGGTGTAGTCTCGGTGTATTTATTGATAATGCACAGTTTGCACAAACACACAGATGTAGAGGTGTCCCGGACTCCCGACTCCGATTGGCTCGAGCAAGAATTTAGTGTCACTCTCGTCATCCACTCGCGCGCAGTCTCCACTGACTAAGGGCCGCGCGCCCCGCCCTCACCTCGCGGCGTGAAAACAACATGGTAGCGGAAACACGGAGTTTATAGCGGAACAGACACAGTCTAGCATGTTCTACACAGCGGGTCCAATTCACCCCACACACTGGACGACAACCACAATAATCACCTGAGAGTAATGACAGGTACGTTTTTTACATTTTATTTTTGAATATAGTGTTTTTGTTGTTAGTTTTTCTTCTCATGTGAGGATCAATGAGCTTGATGTTTGACGCCTTGGTATAGCCCCCCCCCGGCTCCTAGAGACCAGTTTGAATTCCGGTGACCGCGTCAGTAATAAGGCATGAGACTTTTCTCTTGTCGTATCTTGTGTACGGATAGGCTAAACGCACAGGTAAGCTGCCGGGTGTTTCTCATATAGCAGTGCTTTTAAGCTGACATTACTGCATGAGCCATGTCCACTTGTTTTGTATTCATAATGGATGGATGCATGTGCCCATTGCTCTGCCACCACCACATGAATGACATAGTTGCCTAGATAGCCTATAGATCAGTAGGCTACATTGGGAAACAATTCACTTCACAATGTTGTCGACTCTAGTCCCCCCCGTGGCTATTTTGAGAGGTAAATAGTGTCATGTCTGTGCGTCTTCATTACTGAATGGAGGAGTTCACGGTGACACTGACAGACAGCAGTAGACAGACATGCCTGCCTTGCTACAGGTGTTCTAATCAAACCTGGCGGCAGTCTATTGATTAAACCAAATGCATGCAGGACATAAAACATGCACAACCTGTAGAATAAGATCTGGTAACATGTGTATTGATTTGACAATGTGTTTGGAAACAAACTGTAGGACTCTGGTGGGTGTAATATATATGAGAGAGAGAAATTAATGGTCTCTGAATGACTTGGTGTGGTAGAATGAGGATGGGACAACAAGTATTTGATACACTGCCGATTTTGCAGGTTTTCCTACTTACAAAGCATGTAGAGGTCTGTAATTTTTATCATAGGTACACTTCAACTGTGAGAGACGGAATCTAAAACAAGAATCCAGAAAATCACATTGTTTGATTTTTAAGTAATTAATTTGCATTTTATTGCATGACATAAGTATTTGATACATTAGAAAATCAGAACTTAATATTTGGTACAGAAACCTTTGTTTGCAATTACAGAGGTCATATGTGTACATCAACAATATTAATGAGAATAATGATACATTAAAGCAATAGTAGTAGACCAGTGTCAACCTGACTGAGAAGACACATGACATGGTAGTAGACCAGTGTCAACCTGACTGAGAAGACACATGACATGGTAGTAGACCAGTGTCAACCTGACTGAGAAGACACATGACCTGGTAGTAGACCAGTGTCAACCTGACTGAGAAGACACATGACATGGTAGTAGATCAGTGTCAACCTGACTGAGAAGACACATGACATGGTAGTAGACCAGTGTCAACCTGACTGAGAAGACACATGACCTGGTAGTAGACCAGTGTCAACCTGACTGAGAAGACACATGACCTGGTAGTAGACCAGTGTCAACCTGACTGAGAAGACACATGACCTGGTAGTAGACCAGTGTCAACCTGACTGAGAAGACACATGACCTGGTAGTAGACCAGTGTCAACCTGACTGAGAAGACACATGACCTGGTAGTAGACCAGTGTCAACCTGACTGAGAAGACACATGACCTGGTAGTAGACCAGTGTCAACCTGACTGAGAAGACACATGACCTGGTAGTAGACCAGTGTCAACCTGACTGAGAAGACACATGACCTGGTAGTAGACCAGTGTCAACCTGACTGAGAAGACACATGACCTGGTAGTAGACCAGTGTCAACCTGACTGAGAAGACACATGACATGGTAGTAGACCAGTGTCAACCTGACTGAGAAGACACATGACCTGGTAGTAGACCAGTGTCAACCTGACTGAGAAGACACATGACCTGGTAGTAGACCAGTGTCAACCTGACTGAGAAGACACATGACCTGGTAGTAGACCAGTGTCAACCTGACTGAGAAGACACATGACCTGGTAGTAGACCAGTGTCAACCTGACTGAGAAGACACACCAGACCTGACTGAGTGAGACCAGTGTCAACCTGACTGAGAAGACACATGACCTGGTAGTAGACCAGTGTCAACCTGACTGAGAAGACACATGACCTGGTAGTAGACCAGTGTCAACCTGACTGAGAAGACACATGACCTGGTAGTAGACCAGTGTCAACCTGACTGAGAAGACACATGACATGGTAGTAGACCAGTGTCAACCTGACTGAGAAGACACATGACCTGGTAGTAGACCAGTGTCAACCTGACTGAGAAGACACATGACCTGGTAGTAGACCAGTGTCAACCTGACTGAGAAGACACATGACCTGGTAGTAGACCAGTGTCAACCTGACTGAGAAGACACATGACATGGTAGTAGACCAGTGTCAACCTGACTGAGAAGACACATGACATGGTAGTAGACCAGTGTCAACCTGACTGAGAAGACACATGACCTGGTAGTAGACCAGTGTCAACCTGACTGAGAAGACACATGACATGGTAGTAGACCAGTGTCAACCTGACTGAGAAGACACATGACATGGTAGTAGACCAGTGTCAACCTGACTGAGAAGACACATGACCTGGTAGTAGACCAGTGTCAACCTGACTGAGAAGACACATGACCTGGTAGTAGACCAGTGTCAACCTGACTGAGAAGACACATGACATGGTAGTAGACCAGTGTCAACCTGACTGAGAAGACACATGACCTGGTAGTAGACCAGTGTCAACCTGACTGAGAAGACACATGACCTGGTTGAATGTCAGGTGGTGTCAACCTGACTGAAGACACATGACCTGGTGTTGACCAGTGTTGACTGTAGAAGACACAACAAAGACCAGTGTCATGCTGTTAGAAGACACATGGGTAGTAGACCAGTGTCAACCTGACTGAGAAGACACATGACCTGGGTAGACCAGGTCAAAAGACTAGTGACACATGACCTGGTAGTAGACCAGTGTCAACCTGACTGAGAAGACAATGACATGGTAGTAGACCAGTGTCAACCTGACTGAAGACACATGACATGGTAGTAGACCAGTGTCAACCTGACTGAAAAGACACATGACATGGTAGGGAATAGACCAGTGTCAACCTGACTGAGAAGACACATGACATGGGCGTCAAACCAGTAGTGCACTGACTGTAGGGACACATGACATGGGAGCCGACCAGGTCAACCTGACTGAGAAGACACATATGGTAGGGACCAGTGTCAAGCCTTCTGGAAGACACATGACATGGTAGTAGACCAGTGTCAACCTGAATGAGAAGACACATTACTGGTCAAAACCAGTGTCAACCTGACTGAGAAGACACTGACATGGTAAAGACACATGACAAAAGGTAGTGACCATGTCAACCTGACTGGGAAGACACATGACATGGTAGTAAAAGTAGTGCACCTGACTGTAGGGACATACCTGGTAGTAGCCAGTTCAACCTGGTCAAAAGACACATAGTGCACTAGACCAGGGAATACTGGAAGACACATTTGGTCAAAAGTAGTCAACCTGATGAGGGAATAGGGAGCCAGTTCTGACTCAAAAGTAGTGCACTATGTAGGGAATAGGGAGCCATTCTGGAAGACAAACATGTAGTGACTATGTCAACCTGAATGAGAAGACACATTTGGTCCACGACCCCTCTCTCCAGCTACAATCAGATGTAGACTAACTACTGGAGGCAGCTCAGGATCTTTCTTTTGAACCACACGCTGAAGAATGTCGACTGCAAGTCATCTGATCATTTGTTGGCTTTTCCAGTAACACCTAAGGACTTGTCTGGTACACAAACTGAGCTTTTGTTTCTTGTGTATAAAGCATGTACTACCCCAGACACAGATGATTGCTTGAAATGTGCATATTTTAGATCCTTTAAAAAGAAAAAAAGTACTCTGTGTGAATAATTCATATTTTATCCCACATTCACATAACTGCTTGTTCATTTCATTTGCAAAGTGGAGAGTATTAAATGCTGTAGTGTTGTTGTTCTACTTGTTCTGTTGTTCTGCTTGTTCTGTTTGTTCTGTTTGTTCTGTTTGTTCTGCTTGTTCTGTTTGTTCTGTTTGTTCTGTTTGTTCTGTTTGTTCTGTTTGTTCTGTTTGTTCTGCTTGTTCTGTTTGTTCTGTTTGTTCTGTTTGTTCTGTTTGTTCTGTTTGTTCTGTTTGTTCTGTTTGTTCTGTTTGTTCTGCTTGTTCTGCTTGTTCTGTTTGTTCTGTTTGTGTTTGTTCTGCATGTTCTGACACAGATGATTGTTCTGCTTGTTCTATTTGTTCTGATCTTTAAAAATAAAAAAGTTCTGTTGTTCTGTTTGTTCTGTTTGTTCTGCTTGTTCTGTTTGTTCTGCTTGTTCTGTTTGTTCTGTTTGTTCTGTTTGTTCTGTTTGTTCTGCTTGTTCTGTTTGTTCTGCTTGTTCTGTTTGTTCTGTTTGTTCTGCTTGTTCTGTTTGTTCTGTTTGTTCTGTTTGTTCTGTTTGTTCTGTTTGTTCTGTTTGTTCTGTTTGTTCTGTTTGTTCTGTTTGTTCTGTTTGTTCTGTTTGTTCTGTTTGTTCTGTTTGTTCTGTTTGTTCTGTTTGTTCTGTTTGTTCTGCTTGTTCTGCTTGTTCTGTTTGTTCTGTTTGTTCTGCTTGTTCTGTTTGTTCTGCTTGTTCTGTTTGTTCTGCTTGTTCTGTTTGTTCTGTTTGTTCTGTTTGTTCTGCTTGTTCTGCTTGTTCTGTTTGTTCTGTTTGTTCTGTTTGTTCTGTTTGTTCTACTTGTTCTACTTGTTCTGCTTGTTCTGTTTGTTCTGCTTGTTCTGCTTGTTCTGTTTGTTCTGCTTGTTCTGTTTGTTCTGTTTGTTCTGTTTGTTCTGTTTGTTCTGCTTGTTCTGTTTGTTCTGTTTGTTCTACTTGTTCTGTTTGTTCTGTTTGTTCTGCTTGTTCTGCTTGTTCTGTTTGTTCTGCTTGTTCTGTTTGTTCTGCTTGTTCTGCTTGTTCTGCTTGTTCTGCTTGTTCTGTTTGTTCTGCTTGTTCTGCTTGTTCTGTTTGTTCTGCTTGTTCTGCTTGTTCTGCTTGTTCTGTTTGTTCTGCTTGTTCTGTTCTGCTTGTTCTGTTTGTTCTACTTGTTCTGCTTGTTCTGTTTGTTCTGCTTGTTCTGTTTGTTCTGCTCCAGACAAACTTTTTTTTTTCTTTTTTCCCCCTGAGTGTTTTGTTCTGCTGTAGACTAACTTTGTTCTGTCCAGCTGCAGCGTTGCTATGGGCCCTGGTCCTAAGTAGTTCACCAGAAAGCAATAGGGTTCAATTTGGACCGCGAAATGTTGTTGTGTCCAGCTGCAGCGTTACTATGGGCCCTGGTCCTAAGTAGTTCACCAGAAGGCAATAGGGTTCCATTTGGACCGCGAAATGTTGTTGTGACTCTTGTTTGTTCTGAACACCAGCCAAACTGTACAGTCCCTTCTCTGTAAGGCAGATTTAAATAAATAAATACGAGTCTTATGAAATTATTTATAAAGCAAAAATAATAACATGTAATCGTTTTACATTTTAAATGCCAAACATTTAAAAAAGGCCTCACTTGGATATAAGTTGCAATGTAAATGTCGAAGAGGATCTTTACGTAGCAGATGCTGGGGGACCATCCATTCCCTTGTGGAGGGACGTTTGATATTGTAGTCACTGCAACGATGCATTCAGTAGGCCTGAATTATAATTCCAAATCAATCCACTCCAACTCTGTTATTTCCATAATTATTCATCATTCAGACCCCATTGTAGTTATGACGTTAGCTAAGGAAGCCCCCGCTAATGAAGCCGTGCTCTGCTAAGAAAGCCCTGCTAAGGAAGCCGTGCTCTGCTAAGGAAGCCCTGCTCTGCTAAGAAAGCCCTGCCTGCTAAGAAAGCCCTGCTAAGAAAGCCCTGCTCTGCTAAGAAAGCTCTGCTAAGAAATCTGCTAAGAAAGCCCTGCTCTGCTAAGAAAGCCCTGCTCTGCTAAGAAAGCCCTGCTAAGAAAGCCCTGCTCTGCTAAGAAAGCACTGCTAAGAAAGCCCTGCTAAGAAAGCCCTGCTCTGCTAAGAAAGCCCTTCTACAACACACCCTCTTTTTCCTTCAATTCTATATATTTTTTTTTGTTGAACAGAAGTAATAGGATGGGAGAAAAGATCATCTTCATTATTTTCTACTATCTTTTGGTGTTTTTTTTATTTTTGAAGTTCATTCCATTGAACTTTATCATGACAATGACCCATAGGAGTTTGAAAAACAAGACAAAAGAGATCAGGGACCAAGTTAGATTGAACTGGTCTATTATCCATAGTTCTCTCTACCTGTAGACTACAGTGTGCTGGAGAGATGTTTTCATGGAGGAGAGAGAGAGAGAGAGAGCGAGGTCTTCCCAGGTCTATGTCCCAAATGGCACCCTGTTCCCTACATAGTGCACCCTGTTCCCTACATAGTGCACCCTGTTCCCTACCTAGTGCACCCTATTCCCTACCTAGTGCACCCTATTCCCTACATAGTGCACCCTATTCCCTACATAGTGCACCCTATTCCCTACATAGTGCACCCTATTCCCTACATAGTGCACCCTATTCCCTACATAGTGCAACCTATTATACTACTGTTAACCAGGGCCCATTGGGGGTGCTGTATAGGGGACTAATATAGTGCACTACTGTTAACCAGGGCCCATTGGGTGTGCTGTATAGGGGACTAATATAGTGCACTACTTCTAACCAGGGCCCATTGGTGTGCTGTATAGGGGACTAATATAGTGCACTACTGTTAACCAGGGTCCATTGGGTGTGCTGTATAGGGGACTAATATAGTGCACTACTTCTAACCAGGGCCCATTGGTGTGCTGTATAGGGGACTAATATAGTGCACCACTGTTAACCAGGGCCCCTTGGGTGTGCTGTATAGGGGACTAATATAGTGCACTACTTCTAACCAGGGCCCATTGGTGTGCTGTATAGGGGACTAATATAGTGCACCACTGTTAACCAGGGTCCATTGGGTGTGCTGTATAGGGGACTAATATAGTGCACTACTGTTAACCAGGGCCCATTGGGTGTGCTGTATAGGGGACTAATATAGTGCACTACTGTTAACCAGGGCCCCTTGGGTGTGCTGTATAGGGGACTAATATAGTGCACTACTGTTAACCAGGGCCCATTGGGTGTGCTGTATAGGGGACTAATATAGTGCACTACTGTTAACCAGGGTCCATTGGGTGTGCTGTATAGGGGACTAATATAGTGCACTACTGTTAACCAGGGTCCATTGGGTGTGCTGTATAGGGGACTAATATAGTGCACTACTGTTAACCAGGGCCCATTGGGGGTGCTGTATAGGGGACTAATATAGTGCACTACTTCTAACCAGGGTCCATTGGGTGTGCTGTATAGGGGACTAATATAGTGCACTACTTCTAACCAGGGTCCATTGGGTGTGCTGTATAGGGGACTAATATAGTGCACTACTGTTAACCAGGGCCCATTGGGTGTGCTGTATAGGGGACTAATATAGTGCACTACTTCTAACCAGGGTCCATTGGGTGTGCTGTATAGGGGACTAATATAGTGCACTACTTCTAACCAGGGCCCATTGGGTGTGCTGTATAGGGGACTAATATAGTGCACTACTGTTAACCAGGGCCCATTGGGTGTGCTGTATAGGGGACTAATATAGTGCACTACTGTTAACCAGGGCCCATTGGGTGTGCTGTATAGGGGACTAATATAGTGCACTACTGTTAACCAGGGCCCATTGGGTGTGCTGTATAGGGGACTAATATAGTGCACTACTGTTAACCAGGGCCCATTGGGGGTGCTGTATAGGGGACTAATATAGTGCACTACTGTTAACCAGGGCCCATTGGGTGTGCTTTATAGGGGACTAATATAGTGCACTACTGTTAACCAGGGCCCATTGGGTGTGCTGTATAGGGGACTAATATAGTGCACTACTGTTAACCAGGGCCCATTGGGTGTGCTGTATAGGGGACTAATATAGTGCACTACTGTTAACCAGGGCCCATTGGGTGTGCTGTATAGGGGACTAATATAGTGCACTACTGTTAACCAGGGCCATTGGGTGTGCTGTATAGGGGACTAATATAGTGCACTACTGTTAACCAGGGCCCATTGGGTGTGCTGTATAGGGGACTAATATAGTGCACTACTGTTAACCAGGGCCCATTGGGGTGCTGTATAGGGGACTAATATAGTGCACTACTGTAACCAGGGTCCATTGGGTGTGCTGTATAGGGGACTAATATAGTGCACTACTGTTAACCAGGGCCCATTGGGTGTGCTGTATAGGGGACTAATATAGTGCACTACTGTTAACCAGGGCCCATTGGGTGTGCTGTATAGGGGACTAATATAGTGCACTACTGTTAACCAGGGCCCATTGGGTGTGCTGTATAGGGGACTAATATAGTGCACTACTGTTAACCAGGGCCCATTGGGGTGCTGTATAGGGGACTAATATAGTGCACTACTGTTAACCAGGGCCCATTGGGTGTGCTGTATAGGGGACTAATATAGTGCACTACTGTTAACCAGGGCCCATTGGGGGTGCTGTATAGGGACTAATATAGTGCACTACTGTTAACCAGGGCCCATTGGGGTGCTGTATAGGGGACTAATATAGTGCACTACTGTTAACCAGGGCCCATTGGGGTGCTGTATAGGGGACTAATATAGTGCACTACTGTTAACCAGGGCCCATTGGGTGTGCTGTATAGGGGACTAATATAGTGCACTACTGTTAACCAGGGCCCATTGGGTGTGCTTTATAGGGGACTAATATAGTGCACTACTGTTAACCAGGGCCCATTGGGTGTGCTTTATAGGGGACTAATATAGTGCACTACTGTTAACCAGGGCCCATTGGGGGTGCTGTATAGGGGACTAATATAGTGCACTACTGTTAACCAGGGCCCATTGGGTGTGCTGTATAGGGGACTAATATAGTGCACTACTGTTAACCAGGGCCCATTGGGTGTGCTGTATAGGGGACTAATATAGTGCACTACTGTTAACCAGGGCCCATTGGGTGTGCTGTATAGGGGACTAATATAGTGCACTACTGTTAACCAGGGCCCATTGGGTGTGCTTTATAGGGGACTAATATAGTGCACTACTGTTAACCAGGGCCCATTGGGTGTGCTGTATAGGGGACTAATATAGTGCACTACTGTTAACCAGGGCCCATTGGGGGTGCTGTATAGGGGACTAATATAGTGCACTACTGTTAACAAGGGCCCATTGGGGGTGCTGTATAGGGGACTAATATAGTGCACTACTGTTAACCAGGGCCCATTGGGTGTGCTTTATAGGGGACTAATATAGTGCACTACTGTTAACCAGGGCCCATTGGGGGTGCTGTATAGGGGACTAATATAGTGCACTACTGTTAACCAGGGCCCATTGGGTGTGCTTTATAGGGGACTAATATAGTGCACTACTGTTAACCAGGGTCCATTGGGGGTGCTGTATAGGGGACTAATATAGTTCCACTTTAACAAGGGCCCATTGACAGTCATGTTGGGGACATATAGTACTACAGACTGGCTAATTCTACACAGACTAATATAATTCTACTAATTCTAACAGACTGGCTAATTCTACTAATTCTACAGACTGGCTAACTAGGGCTAATTCTACAGACTGGCTAATTAGTACTAATTCTAACCAGGGCCCATTGACTGGGGACTAATTCTACTAATTTAACCAGACTGGCTAATTCTACTAATTCTACAGACTGGGACTACTATAGTCACTACTGTTAGAGGGCTAATTCTACTGTATAATTCTAACAGACTGGCTAATTCTACTAATTAACAAGGGCCCATTGGGGGTGCTGTAATATAGTGCTAGACTGGCTAATATAGGGGACTACTACTTCTACAGACTGGCTAATTGCTGTACTAGGGGATTCTACAGACTCCATTTATGACTAGGCCCCCAGACAGTCATGTTGACGCATTCTACACAGACTGGCTAATTCTACACAGACTGGCTAATTCTACTAATTCTACAGACTGGCTAATTCTACTAATTCTACAGACTGGCTAACTAATCTACAGACTGGCTAATTCTACAGACTGGCTAATTCTACTAATTCTACAGACTGGCTAATTCTACTAATTCTACAGACTGGCTAATTCTACTAATTCTACAGACTGGCTAATTCTACTAATTCTACAGACTGGCTAATTCTACTAATTCTACAGACTGGCTAATTCTACTAATTCTACACAGACTGGCTAATTCTACTAATTCTACAGACTGGCTAATTCTACTAATTCTACAGACTGGCTAATTCTACTAATTCTACAGACTGGCTAATTCTACAGACTGGCTAATTCTACAGACTGGCTAATTCTACACAGACTGGCTAATTCTACAGACTGGCTAATTCTACAGACTGGCTAATTCTACAGACTGGCTAATTCTACAGACTGGCTAATTCTACTAATTCTACAGACTGGCTAATTCTACAGACTGGCTAATTCTACAGACTGGCTAATTCTACAGACTGGCTAATTCTACAGACTGGCTAATTCTACAGACTGGCTAATTCTACACAGACTGGCTAATTCTACAGACTGGCTAATTCTACAGACTGGCTAATTCTACACAGACTGGCTAATTCTACACAGACTGGCTAATTCTACTAATTCTACAGACTGGCTAATTCTACTAATTCTACTAATTCTACTAATTCTACAGACTGGCTAATTCTACTAATTCTACAGACTGGCTAATTCTACTAATTCTACAGACTGGCTAATTCTACTAATTCTACAGACTGGCTAATTCTACTAATTCTACAGACTGGCTAATTCTACTGGCCAAAAGTTTTCTTGTGAGAATTATCATCTCTCCTACTTTCCCTCCCTCCATCCATCACAGAACAAGATATTCTTTAGAACAGAGGAACGGGGGAGGACTCTGTTGCTGCTTCTCTGTGAGTGAGTTAAAAAAAAAAAAATAATTTAAAAAGATTCTGGGTAGGTATCGATTGAGGGAGAGAATTTAAAGGCAGGTGGATAGCCTATTAAGTACTAGTAACTGTTTTGGGATCAGTTTTGCCTTTTTAGATCACAATGAATGAAATCACATGGAGAGGGTGGGACTAAGTTCAGCATGTCTAATTGAAAAGCTTCACTGACGGCCCTAGACATGCTCCATGTAGTAGTTATCAAGTGACTCATAAATAAGTATATTATATAATATATATATATACATACATACACACACTTAAAACTCATTTTTCAACCACTCCACAAATTTCTTGTTAACAAACTATAGTTTTGGCAAGTCGGTAAGGACATCTACTTTGTGCATGACACAAGTCATTTTTAAAATTAGCCCTATATCGACATAACCTGAAAGGCCGCTCAGCAAGGAAGAAGCCACTGCTCCAAAACCGCCATAAAAAGCCAGACTGGTTTGCTGCACATGGGGACAAAGATCGTACTTTTTGGAGAAATGTCCTCCGGTCTGATGAAACAAAAATAAAGCGGTTTGGCCATAATGACCACCGTTATGTTTGGAGGATAAAGAGGGAGGCTTGCAAGCTGAAGAACACCATCCCAACCGTGAAGCACTGGCAACATCATGTTGTACTAGGAGGGACTGGTGCACTTCACAAAATAGATGGCTAGGATGGAAAATTATGTATATATTGAAGCAACATCTCAAGACATCAGTCAGGAAGTTAAAGCTAATGGGTCTTCCAAATGGACAATGACCCCAAGCTTGCTTCCAAAGTGGTGGCAAAATGGCTTAAGGACAACAAAGTCAAGGTATTGGAGTGGCTTACAAAGCCCTGACCTAATCCCATAGAAAATGTGTGGGCAGAACTGAAAAAAAGCTAGCAAGGAGGCCTACAAACCTCATTTACATTTACATTTAAGTCATTTAGCAGACGCTCTTATCCAGAGCGACTAAAATTGGTGCATTCACCTTATGACCTCCAGTGGAACAGTAGTGCATCTAAATCTTTTCAGGGGAGGGGGGGTGAGAGGGATTACTTTATCCTATCCTAGGTATTCCTTAAAGAGGTGGGGTTTCAGGTGTCTCCGGAAGGTGGTGATTGACTCCGACTGGCTAAGTTTGTTCCACCATTGGGGGCCAGAGCAGCTAACAGACTGGGCTGAAACTGTACTTCCTCAGTGGTAGGGAGGCTAGCAGGCCAGAGGTGGATGAACGCAGTGCCCTTGTTTGGGTGTAGGGCCTGACAGAGCCTGGAGGTAAGGTTCTCACAGCTAAGCACCATGGTCTTGTAGCGGACTGGCTAATTCTACTAAGCCAGTGGAGGGAGCGGAGAGCTGGCTAGAACTTGGGAAGGTTGAACACCAGATTCTGCGACTGGCTTGTAAATGGCACAGGCAGGGAGCCCAGCCAACAGCGAGTTGCAGTAATCCAGACAGATGACAAGTGCCTGGATTAGGACCTGCGCCGCTCCTGTGTGAGGCAGGGTAATGTTGTAGAGCACTGAACCTACAGGAACGGGCCACCGCCTTCTATGTTAGTTGAGAACTAAGGGTGTTGTCCAGGATCACTAAGGTTCTACGCTAGGAGGACACAATGGAGTTGTCAACCGTGATGGCGAGATCATGGAACGGGCAGTCCTCCCGGGAGGAAGAGCAGTTCCGTACCGAGGTTCAGCTTGAGGTGGTGATCCGTCTCCACACGGATATGTCTGCCAGACATGCAGAGATTCGATTCTGGTCATCAGAAGGGGGAAAGGAGAAGATTAATTCTACATAGCAATGATAGGAGAGACCATGTGAGGTTATGACAGAGCCAAGTGACTTGGTGTATAGCGAGAATCCTACAGAGCCCTGGGGGACACCAGTGGTGAGAGCACGTGGTGTGGAGACGGATTCTCGCCACGCCACCTGGTAGGAGCGAATTCAGGTAGGAGACTGGGCTAATTCGGAGAGGGTGGAGAGAGGATCTGATGGTTCAATTCTACAGCCGATTCTAGAAGGATGAGAGCAGAGGAGAGAGAGTTAGCTTTAGCAGTGCGGAGCGCCTCCGTGATACAGAGAAGAGCAGTCTCAGTTGAATGACTAGTCTTGAAACCTGACTGATTTGGATCAAGAAGGTCATTCTGGGAGAGATAGCGGGAGAGCTGGCCAAGGACTCTTCTACACGTTCAAGAGTTTTGGAGAGAAAAGAAAGAAGGGATACTGGTCTGTAGTTGTTGACATCGGAGGGATCGAGTGTAGGTTTTTTCAGAAGGGGTGCAACTCTCGCTCTCTTGAAGACGGATCCATCAGGGATGAGTTGATGAGCGAGGTGAGGTAAGGGAGGAGGTCTCCGGAAATGGTCTGGAGAAGAGAGAGGGGATAGGGTCAAGCGGGCAGGTTGTAGGGCGACGGCTGTCACAAGACGCGAGATTTCATCTGGAGAGAGAGGGGGAGAAAGAGGTCAGAGCACAGGGTAGGGCAGTGTGAGCAGAACCAGCGGTTCGTTTGACTTAGCAAACGAGGATCGGATGTCTCGACCTTCTTTTCAAAATGGTTGACGAAGTCATCTGCAGAGAGGAGGAGGGGGGAGGGGGAGGAGGATTCAGGAGGGAGGAGAAGGTTGCAAAGAGCTTCCTAGGGTTAGAGGCAGATGCTTGGAATTTAGAGTGGTAGAAAGTGGCTTTAGCAGCAGAGAAAGAGGAAAATGTAGAGAGGAGGGAGTGAAAGGATGTCAGGTCCGCAGGGAGGCGAGTTTTCCTCCATTTCCGCTTGCCCGGAGCATGTGAGCTCGCAATGAGTCGTGAACGGAGCGGGAGGGAGGACCGAGCCGGCCTGGAGGATAGGGGACATAGAGAGTCAAAGGATGCAGAAAGGGAGGAGAGGAGGGTTGAGGAGGCAGAATCAGGAGATAGGTTGGAGAAGGTTTGAGCAGAGGGAAGAGATGATAGGATGGAAGAGGAGAGAGTAGCGGGGGAGAGAGAGCGAAGGTTGGGACGGCGCGATACCATCCGATAGGGGCAGTGTGGGAAGTGTTGGATGAGAGCGAGAGGGAAAAGGATACAAGGTAGTGGTCGGAGACTTGGAGGGGAGTTGCAACGAGGTTAGTGGAAGAACAGCATCTAGTAAAGATGAGGTCGAGCGTATTTCCTGCCTTGTGAGTAGGGGGAAGGTGAGAGGGTGAGGTCAAAAGAGGAGAGGTCGAAAGAAGGAGGCAGAGAGGAATGAGTCAAAGGTAGGCGTGGGGAGGTTAAAGTCGCAACTGTGAGAGGTGAGCCGTCCTCAGGAAAGGAGCTTATCAAGGCATCAAGCTCATTGATGAACTCTCCGAGGGAACCTGGAGGGCGATAAATGATAAGGATGTTAAGCTTGAAAGGGCTGGTAACTGTGACAGCATGGAATTCAAAGGAGGCGATAGACAGATGGGTAAGGGGAGAAAGAGAGAATGACCACTTGAGGATCCAAAACCACCCCGCTGACCAGAAGCTCTCGGGGTGTGCGAGAACACGTGGGCAGACGAAGAGAGAGCAGTAGGAGGCAGTGTTGTCTGTGGTGATCCATGTTTCCGTCAGTGCCAAGAAGTCGAGGGACTGGAGGGAGACATAGGCGGAGATGAACTCTGCCTTGTTGGCCGCAGATCGGCAGTTCCAGAGGCTACAAAGGGACCACCAGATTAGGGTGACAAAACGCGGTGTGGACTTTGTTGGTCTGTGCAGAGAGGATGAACAGGGATAGACAGACACATAGATTGACAGGCTACAAAAGGCTACGCTAATGCAAAGGAGATTGGAATGACAAGTGGACTACACGTCACGTGTTCAGAGAGATAAAGAGGAGGAATCTTATTGACTAAAATGATTAAAATGATACAGTACTGCTGAAGTCCTGGCAGAGGCTGCGTTGTTGACTAAGTAGGCTAGTTGGCATTGGCTGCGTTGTTGACACTACATAATCAAGTCGTTCCGTTGAGTGTAATAGTTTCTACTGTGCTGCTATTGGGGGCAGCTGGCTAGCAGTGTTGATTACGTTACGTTGCGTTAAAAGAACGACAATAGCTGGCTAACTAACCTAGGAAGTCGCTCTAGACAAAATTATCTTTGATGACGCTGTCTAGCTGAGCTAGCTACGATCAAACAAATCAAGCCGTTGTACTGTAATGAAATGAAATGAAAAATGTGATACTACCTGTGGAGCATCTCAAGACATTGAGTGCAGGTTCGGTAGACGTTGGCTAGCTGTTGGCTAGCTAGCAGAGTCTCCTATGTTAAGGACTTCCATAAAACTACACACTCTAAACTACACAATTATCTTGGGTGCTTCAAAGACAACTATGTGCTAGCTAACAAACTAATCAAGTCGTTCAGTTGAGTGTAATAGTTGTGCTGCTAATCGGTAGAGTGGACTAGCTAACGGTGGACGTTAGCTAGGGCAGTGTAGTCTGGCCATTACGTTAGACCTCAAATCCGCAATTATCTATGAAACAAAGACGGCTGTGTAGCTAGCTAAGAAGAAATTGATAAGATTAGACAAATCAAACCGTTGTACTATAATGAAATGTAATGAAATGTAATACTACCTGACCGCAATGGAGGCCTACCCCAGGGGACACAAACCTGACTCAGTTACACCAGCTCTGTCAGGAGGAATGGGCCAAAATTCACCCAACTTATTGTGGGAAGCTTGTGGAAGGCTACACAAAACGTTTGACCCAAGTTAAGCAATATATAGGCAATGCTACCAAATACTAATTGAGTGTATGTAAACTTCTGACCCACTGGGAATGTGATGAAAGAAACAAAAGCTGAAATAAATCATTCTCTCTACTATTATTCTGACATTTCACATTCTTAAAATAAAGTGGTGATCATAACTGACCTAAAACAGGGACTTTTTACTCGGATTAAATGTCAGGAATTGTGAAAAACTGAGTTTAAATGCATTTGGCTAAATATATTATATATGTGTGTGTGTGTGTGTGTGTGTGTATATATAACATTCCCATCTAACCAATATATTAACCTGAGGTCACAAACATATGTGGAATTCCTGCTTTGCAAGTCATCTTATATCGTTGAGAGAATTTTTACATCCTCTCAGTATGTTAGTGTCAAGATGATCCACTCAGGTGGTTGGCAACTGAAAATGACCCCATTTTACTATGTTACAAACACACACACACACACACACACACACACACACACACACACACACAGACACACCACACACACCACACACAGACACACCACACACACACACACACACCACACAGAGACACACCACACACACCACACACAGAC
Organism: Oncorhynchus nerka; assembly: GCF_034236695.1. Classification (NCBI taxonomy): domain Eukaryota; kingdom Metazoa; phylum Chordata; class Actinopteri; order Salmoniformes; family Salmonidae; genus Oncorhynchus; species Oncorhynchus nerka. The sequence continues at coordinate 98,014,369 of NC_088409.1, forward strand.
ACAGAGACACAGAGACACACCACACACACACACACACACACACACACAGACACACCACACACACAGAGACACACACACACACACACACACACACACACACACACACACAGAGACACACACACACACACACACACACACACACACACACACACACACACACACACACACACACACACACACACACACACACAGAGACACACCACACACACAGAGACACACCACACACACACACACAGAGACACACCACACACACACACACACAGACACAGAGACACACACACACAGACTGGGACTTCCATGCTCTTACAGAGATATAGAGCTTATGATGTGAGGGCAGGTTGGCTTGTGTTGCTGTAACGTTAAAGTGGTGTTGACACAGTGGGCAGGACTCTGTGTGTGTGTGTGGTGTGTGCGTGCGTGTGTGCGTGCGTGTGTGTGTGTGTGTGTGTGTGTGTGTGTGTGTCTTTCTCACTAGTTCATTATTGTCCTCATTCATGTCTTACTATTAAATGTCAATTGTTAAATTGTTTTCATTTGATTATATTTCCGATCTGCATCACCATTAATTTGATGAGAGCGAGAGAGAGAGAGAGAGACGCAGAGAGAGAACGACACTGTGTGTGAGAGAGACCGTTTGGTTATCAGGCGTCTGTTTCCTCGTGTAACCCCAGGGTCTGTTTTAGTGTTGGTATGCAAAACTGCTTCTGGAAACACGTGATGTGTGTGTGTGTTGTCTCCCTGGCTGGTTGTTTTCTGCAGCCATCATCTCTGACAAGGCAAGCAGCCTGAGGACATCGCCGGTGCTATGACAACTATGCTTCAGACCCTTTCGTTCATTCACAGTTCTATTTTGGATCTCCTGCTTGTTCTCTCGTTCGCTCTCACACACGATTTTGATCATTATCGGGTATCGGCCTATTTCTGCTCTGCGTTCATTATTTGGTGTTTTACGTTGCACAAAGAAGATTTTTTAAAATCTATTTTTATATTCTGCATGCAGAGTCTCAATTTAGTGTTTGTCCCATTTTTGTGAATTTTTGGTTTGTGAGTGAACCCCAGATCTCACAACCATAAAGGTCAATTGGTTCTATAACTGATTTTCAGCCAGATCCTCATTGGTATGTTGAATTTTATGTTCCTTTTGATGGCATAGAAGGTCCTTCTCGCCTTGTCTCTCAGATTGTTCACAGCTTTGTGGAACTTACCTGTGGTGTTGATGTTTAGGCTAAGGTGTATATATAGTTTTTGTGCTCTAGGGCAACGGTGTCTAGATGGAATTTGTATTTGTGGTCCTGGCGACTGGACCTTGTTTGGAACACCATTATTTTTGTCTTACTGAGATTTACTGTCAGGGCCCAGGTCTGGCAGAATCTGTGCAGAAGATCTAGGTGCTGTTGTAGGCCCTCCTTGGTTGGTGACAGAAGCGCCTGATCATCAGCAAACCGTACACGTTTGACTTCAGATTCTAGTAGGGTGAGGCCGGGTGCTGCAGACTGTTCTAGTGCCCTCGCCAATTCATTGATATATATGTTGAAAGGGGGGGGGCTTAAGCTGCATCCCTGTCTCACCCCACGGCCCTGTGGAAAGAAATTAGTTTTTTTTGTTGCCACTTGTTTGTGTACATGGATTTTATAATGTCGTATGATTTCCCCCCAACAGCACATTCCATCAATGTGTATAGCAGACCTTCATGCCAAATTGAGCAAAACTTTTTTGAAATCAACAAAGCATGAGAAGATTTTGTTTTGCTTTGTTTGTCAATTAGTGTGTGCAGGGTGAATATGTGGTCTGTTGTACTGTAATTTGGTAAAAAGCCAGTTTGACATTTGCTCATTACATTGTTTTCACTGAGGAAATGTTCAAGTCTGCTGTCAATGATAATGCAGAGGATTTTCCCAGGTTGCTTTTCACGCATATCCCACAGTAGTAATTGGGGTGAAATTTGTCTCACTTTTGTGAATTGGGGTTGTCCTTTGTTCGAAATATTGGGGAAGATGCCCGAGCTGAGGATGATGTTAAAAAGTTTAAGTATAGCTAATTGGAATTTGTGGTTTGTATATTTAATTTAATTTCGGATACCATCAAATCCACAGGCCTTTTTGGGTTGGAGGGTTTGTATTTTGTCCTGTATTTCATTCAATGTAATTGAATAATCTAGTGGGTTCTGGTAGTCTTTAAAACCTCTTTGGGCTGAGATCCTGCTAACGGGATCGATATGACAACAGCCAGTGAAAGTGTAGGGCGCCAAATTCAAAACAACAGAAATCCCATAATTATAATTCCTCAAACACCATTTTAAAGATACACTTCTTGTTATTCCCACCACAGTGTCCGATTTACAAAAAGGCTTTACAACGGAAGCAAACCAAACGATTATGTTAGGTCAGAGCCAAGTCACAGAAAAACACAGCCAATTTTCCAGCCAAAGAGAGGAGTCTCAAAAAGCAGAAATAGAGAGAAAATTAATCACTAACCTTTGATGATCTTCATCAGATGACACTCATAGGACTTCATGTTACACAATACATGTATGTTTTATTCGATAAAGTTCATATTTATATAAAAAAAATCTGTTTACATTGGTGCGTTACGTTCAGTAGTTCCAAAACATTCTGTGATTTTTGCAGAGATCCAAATCAATTTACAGAAATACTCATAATAAACATTAATAAAAGATACAACTATAATGCACGGAATTATAGATGCACTTCTCCTTAATGCAACCGCTGTGTCAGATTTCAAAAAAACTTTACGGAAAAAGCAGACCATGCTATAATCCGAGTACGGCGCTCAGAGACCAAAACAACCCAAACAGATATCCGCCATGTTGTGTCGTCAACAGAAGTCAGAAATAGCATTATAAATATTCACTTACCTTTGATCTTCATCAGAATGCACTCACAGGAATCCCAGTTCCACAATAAATGTTTGTTTTGTTCGATAATGTCCATTTATGTCCAAATACCTCCAAATACCTCGCATTTAGTAAAGTAATCCAAATTCATGACGCGCGATCACTAGGAGCAGTCAAAGTCAAAAAGTTCCGTAGAAACATGTCAAACGATATATAGCATCAATTTTTAGGATGTTTTTAACATTAATGTTCCAACTGGAGAATTCCTTTGTCTTCAGAATTGCAATGGAACTCAAGCTAACTCTCACGTGAACGCGCGTGACCAGGTCGTGGCTCTCTGGCAGCCCCCACCTCACAGTAGAAGTATCGAACAAGGTTCTAAAGACTGTTGACATCTAGTGGAAGCCTTAGGAAGTGCAATATGACCAATATCCCACTATCTTCGATAGGCAATGAGTTGAAAACCTAAAAACCTGAGATTTCCCACTTCCTGGTTGGATTTTTTTTCTCAGGTTTTTGCCTGCCATATGAGTTCTGTTATACTCACAGACATCATTCAAACAGTTTTAGAAACTTCAGAGTGTTTTCTATCCACATATACTAATAATATTCATATCTTAGCTTCTGGGACTGAGTAGCAGGCAGTTTACTCTGGGCACCTTATTCATCCAAGCTACTCAATACTGCCACCAGCCATAAGATTCTTATTTGATCATGTGTATGTTTTTGCTGTTTGTTCTTTATTATAGAGACAATAAGATTGGAGAAGGGGTTTATCCACGCATCTGTTTTGGATAGATAACTCTTCGTGTTGTTTGTTTCGAGTGTTCCAATTTTCCCAGAAGTGGTTCGATTCTATGGATTCTTTAATTACATTATTGTTTTAGTGATTCGCCATAGTGAAGGCGTAGACTCAGGTTTTCTGGGTCTCCTCTATGTTTTTGGTTGGACAGGTTTTTCAATTTCTTTCTTAGGTTTTTGCGTTCTTCATCAAACCATTTGTCATAGTTAATTTTCTTAGGTTGTCTGCTTGAAAAAAAAATTGTTCGATGGGGAAGTTGAAATATACTGTTTAGGTTTTCTACTGCCAAGTTTACACCTTCACTATTACAGTGAAATGTTTTTCCTGGAAGTTGTCTAATAGGGAATGAATTTGTTGCTGCCTAATTGTATTTTGGTAGATTTCAACACTATTTTCCTTCAATCTATAGTATTTCTTAATATTATTCAGTTCCTTTGACTTTGATGCCTCATGATTGAGTAATGCTCTGTTCAGCTAGACTGATTTTGCTGTGATCTGATCGGGGTGTCAGTGGGCTGACTGAACCCTCTGAGAGACTCTGGGTTGAGGTCAGTGATGGATGAGTTGTAGGTGTACCTACCATAGGAGTATTCTCGAAGCCTACCATTGACTATGTACATACCCAGTGTGCGACAGAGCTGCAGGAGTTGTGACCCATTTTTGCTGGTTGTTTTGTCATAGTTGTGTAGGGGGGCATATTTGGGAGGGAATGCTGTCACCTCCAGGCAGGTGTTTGTCCCCCTGTGTGCTGAGAGTCAGGTTATTGTCCAGTTCTGGCTTTTAGGCCTCCACAGACTAGTACATGTCCCTGAGCCTGGAAATGGTTGATCTCCCGCTCTAGGATGGAGAAGCAGTCTTCATTAAAGTATGGGGATTCTAGTGGGGGGATATAGGTAGCACAAATTAGGACATTTTTCTCTGTTGAGATCATTTCCTTATTAAAAAATATTCCTGTTTAGAATAATTTAATAGTGGGTTAGATCTGCTCTAGACCAAATTAACATACCCCCTGAGTCTCTTCCCTGTTTCACACCTGGTAGTTTGGTGGATGGGACTAACAGCTGTCTGTAGCCTAGAAGGCAACCAGGGGGTCCGTTTCCTCTATACCACCCACCTGGTAGTGTGGTGGATGGGACTACCAGCTCTCTGTAGCGTAGAAGGCAACCAGTGGGTCTTGTGACTGTATTATGGCGCTAGGTTGTATCTGAAAGGGGTGTGTAAGTGAGTATGTTAGGGAAGGGGGTGTGTGAGATTTTTAGTGTAAATTTGCAGCCTGGTCTCATTGACTAGACGTAACATTAGTAAACGTACATCCGGGACACTCAAATTATTATGAAATTTTACATTTGGTATGGTTACATAAAACAGAAGGTTACTTGAGGCAAAAACGAAAGTAGGGTGGTTGGTCGAATGTATAACTCGAATGTCTAGCAACCCAAAAGTTGGACCACCTAAGCATTTTAGCTAATTATTAACTTTGCAACTACTTAGAGCTGCTATATGCAACTTTTTTTTTTTGGGGGGGGGGGGGGAGGGTGACCTGACCAAATTCACATAAAAATTTGAGGTTTATAGATCTGTCATCCTCATTAAAAGCAAGTCTAAGAAGCATATTAATGTAACATATAAAAAAACACATCCAAAAAGGTTAACCTATGGTGAAACATACAGGAAATAACACTATAAACCAGTGACCCATCAAGCCACTATCGCAATACATACTCATGATAATACATATGTTCTATGTGCTCTGTTTCAAGCCTTTTCGTTCTTAAATTGAGTTTTTTTGTGTCTTTTTACTTTTCATTTTGTACACCATCTTTAAACAGTTGTGAATATAATATTTGTGGTTCTGGAAAATATATTTAACAGTGGTTTAGATGGTACAGTGACTGCTTGTTTTGTCACAAACTGAAATTAGGCAAACTAGTAGAATTTAACCTTACTCTTAACCTTAATCCTAACCTCTAGCTTAGGTAACATTACCGTGTTAGCCACCTAGCTAAAGTTAGCCACCTAGCTAAAGTTAGCCACCTAGCTAAAGTTAGCCACCTAGCTAAAGTTAGCCACCTAGCTAAAGTTAGCAACAATAAATTGGAATTTGTAACATATCATAAGGCAGGGTAGCCTAGTGGTTAGAGCGTTGGACTAGTAACCGAAAGGTTGCAAGTTCATATCCCCGAGCTGACAAGGTACAAATCTGTCGTTCTGCCCCTGAATAAGGCAGTTAACCCACTGTTCCTAGGCCGTCATTGAAAATAAGAATTTGTTCTTAACTGACTTGCCTAGTTAAATAAAGGTAAAATAAAAAAATAAAAAATACGTTTTGCAAATTCCTAACATATCATACGAAATGGATGATGGACATCCACAAATGAATACATACCATAAAGAACGTACCATACAACACTAAAGTTTACCATGATACGTCTACCCCTGAGTCCAAGTTGAAATGTGATGCTTCCCACAAGTGAGCTTCTGAGGCAATTAAACAGGAGACTGAGGGAGGGTGGATTTATAAGGAGGGAACAGACATTCCTGCTGGCACAGCAGTCACTTCTCAGTCTGGGGGGAGGAATCAGAGAACAAGGGAGGGGAGGGAGGGATCAGGGAAGGGAGGGATCAGGGAAGGGAGGGAGGAATCCGGGATCAGGAAGGAGGTAAAGGACAGCAGGATCAGGGAAGGAAGGAGGGAGGTAAGGAAGGAGGGATCCGGGATCAGGCAGGAGGGGAGGGAGGGAGGGATCAGGGAAGGAGGCAAGGAGGGAGTGATCAGGGAGGGAGGGATCAGGGAAGGAGGCAAGGAGGGAGGGATCAGGGAACGAGGGGGGGAGGGATCAGGGAACGAGGGAGAGTGAGTGATCAGAGAGGGAGGGAGAGTGAGTGATCAGAGAGTGAGGGATCAGAGAGTGAGGGATCAGAGAGGGAGGGAGAGTGGGGGATCAAAGAACGAGCGAAGTAGGGAGGGATGTGAGTGAAGAGTTTTACAAACAGCCACACCCCCTTCCTCTCTCCCTGCTATATTCTACCCCCCAGTTCCTCAAATCAGCCTGGCAGGCAGCAGCAGCCAGTCACACGATACCGACTCCGTCTTCCCTCTGTACAGTTGAAAGAGGAGTGTCAGGATTCTGGAGCCAACAGAATGGAGCGTGAAATGTCTCCAGTGATGCAGTGATTTCCTCTGAATCTGAGCAGTCGGGCTGAAAGGAAGCACACTGGCTCTGCCTGGTTGCAGCAAGGTAAGGTAGCTTAACTCATTTCCATTTGGCGTGTGTGTGTGTGTGTGTGTGTGTGTGTGTGTGTGTGTGTGTGTGTGTGTGTGTCCAATGTTTTAGTGTAGCATGCAGTGTCTGTGTGTGTTCCTGAGATAGCTGCAGAGGCAAATGGCTCCTTGGTTTTAAATCCTTTCCCCTCCTAAAGGAAGTGTGAAGAAACCAAACCTTGTCTCTCGCAACTAAGCAAGCAAACCAATGTCCACTTTTTGCTGCAGTTGATGTCGGAAGTTTACACACGCATAGGTTGGAGTCATTGGAACTTGTTTTTCAACCACTACACAAATTTCTTGGTAACAAATTATAGTTTTGTCAAGTCGGTGAGGACATCTACTTTGTGCATTGACACAAGTCATTTTTCCAACAATTGTTTACAGACAGATTATTTCACTTATAATTCACTGTATCACAATTCCAGTGGGTCAGAAGTTTACATCCACTAAGTTGACTGTACCTTTAAACAGCTTGGAAAATTCATGAAAATTTTGTCATGGCTTTAGAAGCTTCTGATAGGCTAATAGACATCATTTCAGTCAATTGGTGGTGTACCTGTGGATGTATTTCAAGGCCTACTTTCAAACTCAGTGCCTCTTTCCTTGACGTTTGGGAAAATCTAAAGAAATCAGCCAAGACCTCAGAAAAAAATGTGTAGACCTCCACAAGTCAGGTTCATCCTTGAGAGAAATTTCCAAACGCCTGAATATACCACGTTCATCTGTACAAACAATAGTATGCAAGTTTAAACACCAGGGGACCACACAGCCGTCATAACGCTCAGGAAGAAGACGCGTTCTGTCTCCTAGAGATGAACATACTTTGGTGCGAAAAGAGCAAATCAATCCCAGAACAACTGCAAAGGACCTTGTGAAGATGCTAGAGGCAACGGTACAAAAGTATCTATATCCACAGTAAAACGTGTCCTATATCGACATAACCTGAAAGGCTGCTCAGCAAGGAAGAAGCCACTGCTCCAAAACCGCCATAAATAAGCCAGACTACGGTTTGCAACTGCACATGGGGACAAAGATCGTACTTTTTGGAGAAATGTCCTTTGGTTTGATGTAACAAAAATAGAACTGTTTGGCCATAATGACCACCGTTATGTTTGGAGGAGGCTTGCAAGCCGAAGAACACCATCCCAACCGTGAAGCACAGGGGTGGCAGCATCATGTTGTGGGGGTGCTTTGCTGCAGGAGGGACTGGTGGACTTCACAAAATAGATGGCAAATTATGTGGATATATTGACGCAACATCTCAAGACATCAATTAGGAAGTTAAAGCTTGGTCGCAAATGGGTCTTCCAAATGGACAATGACCCTAAGCATACTTCCAAAGTTGTGGCAAAATGGCTTAAGGACAACAAAGTCAAGGTATTGGAACATTTGACCCAAGTTAAGCAATTTAAAAGGCAATTCTACCAAATACTAATTGAGTGTATGCAAACTTCTGACCCACTGGGAATGTGATGAAATAAAAGCTGAAATAAATAATTCTCTCTTCTATTGTTCTGACATTTCACATTCTTAAAATAAAGTGGTGATGCTAACTGACCTAAAACAGGGATTTTTTTACCAGGATTAAATGTCAGGAATTGTGAAAAACTGAGTTTAAATATATGTGTCTAAGGTGTATGTAAACTTCTGACTTCAACTCTGTTGCTATTCATATTTTTTCACAATACTGTTCAATTCAGTTGGTTGTGATATGCTAACGTTTACATATAGCTACTGAGGGACTGACTAGTCTGATCGTTGCTACCTGTAAACGTTAGCATGAGGGACTGACTAGTCTGATCGTTGCTACCTGTAAACGTTAGCATGAGGGACTGACTAGTCTGATGAAACGTTAGCATGAGGGACTGACTAGTCTGATCGTTGCTACCTGTAAACGTTAGCATGAGGGACTGACTAGTCTGATCGTTGCTACCTGTAAACGTTAGCATGAGGGACTGACTAGTCTGATCGTTGCTACCTGTAAACGTTAGCACGAGGGACTGACTAGTCTGATCGTTGGTACCTGTAAACGTTAGCACGAGGGGCTGACTAGTCTGATCGTTGCTACCTGTAAACGTTAGCATGAGGGACTGACTAGTCTGATCGTTGCTACCTGTAAACGTTAGCATGAGGGACTGACTAGTCTGATCGTTGCTACCTGTAAACGTTAGCATGAGGGACTGACTAGTCTGTTGATGGTTCCTCCCTCATTGCTCTGCCCTCAACGTCTGGACTTGTCTCTCTGATATTGTGCTGTTTGTTCGCTACTTGCATATTTGCCAAACTTTTAACTTTTTTTAAACTTTTGATACATTTTCCAACGTCTTAGATTTTTCCTCATTCTACTTTTTTCATTCAACTTTTTTATTTTTTTTACCCCAGACGTTTTATCTGGACATGGTGCACCTGTACCTAGCCCACCTGTACCTAGCCCACCTGTACATAGCCCACCTGTACATAGCCCACCTGTACCTAGCCCACCTGTACCTAGCCCACCTGTACCTAGCCCACCTGTACCTAGCCCACCTGTACCTAGCCCATCCAACTACCTCATCCCCATATTGTTATTTATTGTTATTTTTTGCTCCTTTACACCCCAGTATCTCTACTTGCACATTCATCTTCTGCACATCTATTCACTCCGGTGTTTTAATTGCTAAGTTGTAATTACTTCGCCACCATGGCCTATTTATTGCCTTTACCTCCCTTATCTTACCTCATTTGCTCACATTGTATATAGGCTTTTTCTACTGTATTATTGACTGTATGTTTGTTTTACTCCGTGTAACTCTGTTGCTATATGGGTCGAACTGCTCTGCTTTATCTTGGCCAGGTCCCAGTTGTAAATGAGTACTTGTTCTCAAAACTAGCCTACCTGGTTAAATAAAGGTGAAATAAATTTTTAAAAATGGACGCAACGTGAAAGATTAGTGGAATCTGTGTGGGTAGCTGGACAGGTAGGATGACTGACAGTGAAGGTGAGCAGGTGGTCAACGGTCAGGTGACAGAGGAATGGATGAGACTGAGGCAGGAATTCCTTTAACCATAAAGTGGTATATTTACTGGGTAGTCTGTGGTGGATTCATGGACGCACAGAACTTCTGGATTAGACGGAGTAAAGGAAGAGAAAGCAGCGAGATCGGGGCGATGGCAATTTCCTCCCTTTATGGAGTTGAGATCTGTCGGACATTTCCGCCTGGCATTTTTAAAGTGCCCCTGGCCCAGCTGAGCAAGTGGCCATGAATTACAGGATTCTTCCACCAACTCCATGGGCCTTTTTTGCTACACAACGATTCAGAGGCCAAGCCTTCTCAGGTCTCTCCTCCACCCGTTACGGGGTCTGAGACGCCGAAGCCTCCCACCATTAGCTCTGACAAGATCAATACCCGCAGTATTAGACTTGTAAAAGGGGCCTCCCGGGTGGCGTGCCATCAGAGACTCTGGGTTCGCGCCCAGGCTCGGTCATAACCGGTCGCGACAGGGAGGTCCGTGGGGCAACGCACAATTGGCCTAGCGTCGTCCAGGTTAGGGAGGGCTTGGTCGGTAGGGATGTCCTTGTCTCATCACGCACCAGCGACTCCTGTGGCGGGCCGGGCGCAGTGTGCGCTAACCAAGGTTGCCAGGTACACCGTGTACCTGGCAACCGGTGTACCCGACACATTGGTGCGGCTGGCTTCCGGGTTGGATGCGCACTGTGTTAAGAAGCAGTGCGGCTTGGTTGGGTTGTGTATCGGAGGACGCATGACTTTCAACCTTCGTCTCTTCCGAGCCCCAAAGGGAGTTGTAGCGATGAGACAAGTGGGTAGCTACTAAAAACAATTGGATACCACGAAATTGGGGAGAAAAAGGGGTAAAATTCAAAAAACACACCCAAAAAAAAGACTTGTAAACGAATCATCCAGCGATCATACACTATTTACCAGGGGGTTTACCCGGGGGCAGGGCTACCGACGTTAAGGCTAATCTGAAGATGGTGCTGGCTAAAGCTAAAACTGCCGAGTGTAGAGAGTATAGGGATATTGTTGTCCACGTCGGCACCAACAATGTTAGGATGAAACAGTCAGAGGTCACCAAGCGCAACACAGCTTCAGCGTGTAAATCAGCTTGAGATATTAACATGGAAACGTCCACAGACCCACTCCAAAAGGCTTTCGGAGCCCCCATCGACTCAGTGGCTTTTGTCTCCGGACCTAATCATTGCTACAGTCATATCCTAAAATCTAGTTTTGTCCTGTGGAATAAATATTGTGGATCTAAATTATATATATATATTTTTTCCTCCCTCCATGATCCGTTTAATCACCTAATTGAGGATCTTTAATTTAAATTTAATTTAATTTAATTTTAATTTAATTTAATTTAGCGTAATACCCTAGATGCAGTCGCACCCCTAAGAACAAAACATTTGTCACAAGAAATTTGCTCCCTGACAACAGAAAATAACCATGCCACATGCGTAGAATAGATACCTTACAGTGAAATGCTTACTTTCAAGCCCTTAACCAACAATGCAGTTCAAGATTTTCATAGAGATACGAAAATATTTACTAAATAATCGAAAGTAATTTTTTTTACAATAAAAAATAACACAATTAAAATAACAATAAATGTAAATGTCAACCTATTCCATATGTAGCGCTACCTGTCGGGCCCTGGTCCAGAGTAGGGCACTAAAAGTGAACAGGGTGCCATTTTGGATGCATTACAATATAATCCCTAGTTAACCTCTTAAGTCGACCCTCTACTTTTTTGAACATTCTGTTAAAAATCGCGCAACATTTCAGCGCCCTGCTACTCATGCCAGGAATATAGTATATGCATTTGCTTAGTCTGTGTGGATAGAAAACACTCAGACGTTTAAAAAACTGGTTAAATCACTGCTGTGGCTTTACCAGAACGGCATTTACATCGAAAAGCACAGGAAAAACTGATCACTGAAAATGGGAAAATATATCCATGCGCTACTTGAACCCATTGATAAACGTGAACCACAATTAATTGACTGAGGTTGCAGTACCTACAGCTTCCACACGGTGTCTAGAGTCTTGTCATTTCCCTTCGAGTTTTTTCTTGGTCAAACACATGCAGGACACCGTATCTCCTCCGGTCTAGGACCGGATATTTTCGTTGAGTTTCTAGCCGGACATTTTTCCAGACGGACAGCTAATGATCTTTACATCGCCTCCTGATGAATTTTATCGCTTATTAACGTTTACTAATACCTAAAGTTGCATTACAAACGTATTTCGAAGTGTTTTGTGAAAGTTTATCAGCGACTTTTTGAATTTTAAAAAAATGACGTTACGTTTTGAAACGATGTTTTTTTCGTTTATCACACAGTCTACATATAACGATATCTAGGCTTTATATGGACCGATTTAATCTAAATAAAGACCCAAATAGTGTTTATGGGACATCTAGGAGTGCCAACAAAGAAGATGGTGAAAGGTAATGAATGTTTTCTATTTTATTGTGCGGTTTGTGTAACGCCGAAATGCTAATTATTTTGTTTACGTCCCCTGTGGGTCTTTTGGGGTGTTGCATGCTATCAGATAATAGCTTCTCATGCTTTCGCCGAAAAGCATTTTAAAAATCTGACTTGTTGCCTGGATTCACAACGAGTGTAGCTTTAATTCGATACCCTGCATGTGTATTTTAATGAACTTTTGAGTTTTAACTAATACTATTAGCATTTAGCGTAGCGCATTTGCATTTCCAGAGCTCTAGTTGGGACGCAAGCGTCCCAAGTAGAAGCAACAGGTTAAATAAAGGTTAAATAAATAAGTGTCCTGGGAAGATGTAAGTTTGTTGAATCTCAATCTACTTCAACCCAGGCTGCTTGCTTCTGTGTCTTTTTGTGCTGAAGGAACCCCGGAGCCCCGGTGAGAATGGGTCATCTGCTGCCTGTCATAGTTTATGGAAATGTAGCCTAGCAACCGTCGCCCTAGAACTTAGCAGGACACGAGGTCAAGGGTAGTAAAGGCTCTGGTTTCAACTCTCAGAGCTGACCAGGACTATGACTAGCTGAGAAGAGAGGATTTGGGTGAGTGCTTCTTTTTTTTAGCTACTCTGATATTCAGTGTTGAGAGTTAAAAAATAAGTGTTTTATCTGGTAGTCTTGGCTCTCTAAAGGGAGTGTGGGTGGGTGATGGGCGATTATGGCCTAAAAATCATCTCTATTTAAAAAAAAATATATATATATACATACACACACACACACACACACACACGTTTTGTGTGTGTATCTCTAAATAAGCTTTGTCGCACAATTAATGGTCAATAACACTGTAAACCTGCTTGTTTGCAATAATCACTGCTCTGGCTTTCAAGTCTATGAAAATACTATTTTTGTTACAAATTTAATCAGAACCGTGTACAAGGCACATCCACGAATAACGACCAACTTCTTCTTGTAGGAAGGAATGATAGAAAATGAGCATAGGGTCTCATAAACAATCTCTAAAGCACAAGCCCATGTGTTAGTGGAGAAGACAACTCCTCTTTATATTTAAAGTAGAGCGTGTGTATGTGTGTGTGTGTGTGTGTTGGTGTGGACGGCAGTACAGTACAGTATGTGTCCCTAGCTTGTCACACCGGAGGGTCAGACAGTGAGCCCATGTGTTAGTGGAGAAGCAAACTCCTCTTTATATTTAAAGTCGAGCGTGTGTGTGTGTGTGTGTGTGTGTGTGTGTGTGTGTGTGTGTTGGTGTGTGTGTGTGTGTGTGTGTGTGTGTGTGGAGGGTCAGACAGTGAGCCCATGTGTTAGTGGAGAAGCCAACTCCTCTTTATATTTAAAGTCGAGACAACTTTTTTTTTTCTCTCCCATCGTTCTTTATCGTTGATCGTTGATAATACAGTTTCTTTTTTTTTTTGTAGAGTTTAGTCACATCATTTCTGAAATTCGCAGTAAAGTCAGATGTCCAGCCAGACTTATTAGCCACTCCATTGGGGCGGCAGGGTAGCCTCGTGGTTAGAGCGTTGGACTAGTAACCGGAAGGTTGCAAGTTCAAATCCCCGAGCTGACAAGGTACAAATCTGTTGTTCTGCCCCTGAACAAGGCAGTTTACCCACTGTTCCTAGACCGTCATTGAAAATAAGAATTTGTTCTTAACTGACTTGCCTCGTTAAATAAAGGTAAAATAAAATATTGCCCCCCCCCTCAGTTCACAGTTTGGGATCCCTTTTTATATTGTGGCCATCCTTTAAAACAAGAACCACAACAGAAGATTTTTCATCAGCTTCCTCCAACAGTTGCCTTTCTCTTTTCACTGCCTGCTGAAAGGTGATGGTTTAGGGGGGATGGGAGGGGGCAGGCAAAGGAAATACCCCACCATTATAAAACATCTAGATATGCAAAGTGGTTGTTGAGATTAGGGCTTTACAACAGTGTGACTTTCTTATCAGACAGACAACAGAACAGAGGGACATTGTTTGTCCTGGACTAGAGGGACCAGTAGGACTGTGTGTGTGTGTGTGTGTGGTTGTTTTGAGACCAGGACATCCCAGACCTTTCTGTTCTTCCACAGCTTTGTGTAGTTGTGTGTGTGTGTGTGCCAAGACCCAGATGGGTCACGCCTCAATGCACAGGGGGCTGGAGGGAAGGAAGATTAGGCGAGTAGTGGTTGTTGGGGGGGGGGGGGGGGGTTATGGCTTCCCATCCCAAACAGTTCGGAACAGTTTGATCTCCCCTGCCAAAATGTCAGATTTCTTGAGTTATCTTATATTAATTCGGACTATTTTGAGGAATACGTATACTTTCTTCGGTGCCTCGATTGCTTTTTTCCCCCCTAATTTTTTCAAGCAAATGTCTTAAGAGAAAGCACTCTCGTTTTGGTTCACCTAGACGAGATCGGAGCATGCTGACGCCTTTGGGGTTAACCCCTGGAGGTTGGGTTTAACTCCTGGAGGGTTGGGGTTTAACTCCTGGAGGGTTGGGGTTTAACTCCTGGAGGTTGGGTTTAACCCCTGGAGGTTGGGTTTAACCCCTGGAGGGTTGGGGTTAACTCCTGGAGGGTGGGGTTTAACTCCTGGAGGGTGGGGTTTAACTCCTGGAGGGTGGGGTTTTAACTCCTGGAGGTTGGGGGTTTAACTCCTGGAGGTTGGGGGTTTAACTCCTGGAGGTTGGGGGTTTAACTCCTGGAGGTTGGGGTTTAACTCCTGGAGGTTGGGGTTTAACTCCTGGAGGTTGGGGGTTAACTCCTGGGGGTTTGGGTTAAACCCTGGGGGGTTTGGGGTTAATCCCTGGGGGTGGGGTTAATCCCTGGGGGTTTGAGGTTAATCCCTGTGGGTTTGGGGTTAACCCCTGGGGGTTTGGGGTTAGCTCCAGGGGGGGTTGGGGTCAGCTCCTGGGGGTTGGGATTAACTCCAGGGGGGGTTTGGGGTTAGCTCCTGGGGGTTGGGGTTAGCTCCTGGAGTGCTGTGGTGGTGTGGATTCAGAGGAGAATTTAGACTGTCATGTTCCTCTCCCATGGGGTTTGTGGTGATGGAGAGGTGGGTGCATGGGGTGGGGATCTCCCCAGGGGTAGGGTTAGTTCCTGGGGGTGCTGTGCTGAAGAGATGGGTGTTTTGTGGGACCCAAGGCTTCACGGCGGGCCTGGTCTGAAGATGTAGAGATCTGGAGATCTGATTTGGATCAGTAGACTCAGCAGCATATTCTGTATAGATCACATCTGACCCATACAGGGTCAGATCTGATCTGTATGGGTCTGATCTGATCTTTATGGGTCAGATCTGATCTGTATAGATGCACGGCTGGTACGGTCATAGAATTCTGTGCTTTCTTTAAAAAAATATAATATATAATTTCTTTTTGTGTTTGATATGAACTCTGCATAGTTGCTGAAGAGCTTGTAAGTAAGCATTTTGCTGTATAGTTTACACCGGTTATATACCGTGCATGTGATTTGAAAGCCAGATTTTCTTCTCTGAAGAAGACAGTCTCTTTCTCTGATGTCCTTTCTCCTACGTGGGTCACATGTGGAAACTTGGCGTCTCGACTCTCACGTCAAGGACTCTGTCCCAAATGGAACCCTGTTCGTGGACGTTTGTCACTCCGCTTTAAGTTCATTGTCAGTTCAGTTTACACTCCTGCCTGCGCTGGTCATCACAGCTTCAACCTCCGTTATTCCCTGCTTCAGATTGATATGAGGGTTGACAGGAAGTGGAAGGGGTCTGTCCCAAGTAGCTCTGGTCGTAAGTGATGCACTACAGGGTGTTTTGAGTCTTTTTAGTTGATGATGTGTCCGAGTGTTACATAAAGAAACAACCAAGCCACATCGAGGTAGCGGAGCTTCGGCTTGATATTGTCGCTCGCTGACCTGGAACACATTGGAACACATTGATCTCTTCGCTGAAAGGAGATTCTAATCACGGCGGATTAACAGAGAACACATTCTCAATACATCATCACGGGTCTTTTAGCTGCTGCTAACTGTCCTTGGCTCCGTGTCATTTTTTTGTCCAGCCAATCTGTGGTCAGCATTGTGTTCAGTCTGTAGCCAGCAAAGGAATGAAGGCCGTAGTTAAGGAACGTTTTAAATGCCTGGGCCAGACAGACAGGCAGGGAGGTCGCTAGCTGCCACACGTATGATTAGGAAGTGAAAGACAGCCCGCCAGCGTCTTGGCCTCAGCCTGCCACCAACTGGGGAGCCAGGCCCAGCCTTTTTCCCCACAAAAGGGCTTTATTACAGACAGAAATCCTCCTCAGCACCCTCCCCATGTTGTGAGGCCGGTTGGACGTACTGACAAATTCTCTAAAATGACATTGGAGGCGGCTTATGGTAGAGAAATTAACATTAATTGATTTGGGAACAGCTCTGTGGACGATCCTGCAGACCACATGCCAATTACATGCTCCCTCAAAACTTGAGACATCTATGGCATTGTGTTGTGTGACAAAACTGCACATTTTAGAGTGGCCTTTTATTGTCCCCAGCACGAGGTACAGTTGTGTAATGAGGTGTCTCGGCCTCGGCCCACCGCTGTCTCGGCCTCGGCCCACCACTGTCTCGGCCTCGGCCCACCGCTGTCTCGGCCTCTGTCTCGGCCTCTGCCCACCGCTGTCTCTTCCTCTGTCTCGGCCTCTGCCCACCGCTGTCTCGGCCTCTGCCCACCTCTGTCTCGGCCTCTGTCTCGGCCTCTGTCTCGGCCTCTGCCCACCGCTGTCTCGGCCTCGGCCCACCGCTGTCTCGGCCTCGGCCCACCGCTGTCTCGGCCTCGGCCTCGGCCCACCGCTGTCTCGGCCTCGGCCCACCGCTGTCTCGGCCTCGGCCCACCGCTCTCTCGGCCTCTGTCTCGACCCACCGCTGCCTCGGCCCACCGCTGTCTCGGCCTCGGCCCACCGCTGTCTCGGCCTCGGCCCACCGCTGTCTCGGCCTCGGCCCACCGCTGTCTCGGCCTCTGTCTCGGCCCACCGCTGTCTTGGCCTCGGCCCACCGCTGTCTTGGCCTCGGCCCACCGCTGTCTCGGCCTCTGTCTCGGCCTCTGCCCACCGCTGTCTCTTCCTCTGTCTCGGCCTCTGCCCACCGCTGTCTCGGCCTCTGCCCACCGCTGTCTCGGCCTCTGCCCACCGCTGTCTCGGCCTCTGCCCACCGCTGTCTCGGCCTCTGTCTCGGCCCACCGCTGTCTCGGCCTCGGCCCACCGCTGTCTCGGCCTCGGCCTCGGCCCACCGCTGTCTCGGCCTCGGCCTCGGCCCACCGCTGTCTCTGCCTCAGCCCACCGCTGTCTCGGCCCACCGCTGTCTCGGGCCACCGCTGTCTCGGCACACCGCTGTCTCGGCCCACCGCTGTCTCGGCCTCGGCCCACCGCTGTCTCGGCCTCGGCCTCGGCCCACCGCTGTCTCGGCCTCAGCCCACCGCTGTCTCGGCCCACCGCTGTCTCGGCCTCTGCCCACCGCTGTCTCGGCCTCTGCCCACCGCTGTCTCGGCCTCTGCCCACCGCTGTCTCGGCCTCTGTCTCGGCCCACCGCTGTCTCGGCCTCGGCCCACCACTGTCTCGGCCTCGGCCCACCGCTGTCTCGGCCTCTGTCTCGCCTCTGCCCACCGCTGTCTCTTCCTCTGTCTCGCTGTCTCTGCCCACCGCTGTCTCGGCCTCTGCCACCTCTGTCTCGGCACACCTCTGTCTCGGCCCACCGCTGTCTCGGCCTCGGCCCACCGCTGTCTCGGCCTCGGCCTCGGCCCACCGCTGTCTCGGCCTCAGCCCACCGCTGTCTCGGCCACCGCTCTCGGCTCGGCCCACCGCTGTCTCGGCACCTCTGTCTCGCCCACCGCTGTCTCGGCCTCGGCCCACCGCTGTCTCGGCCTCGGCCCACCGCTGTCTCGGCCTCGGCCCACCGCTGTCTCGGCCTCGGCCCACCGCTGTCTCGGCCTCAGCCCACCGCTGTCTCGGCCTCGGCCTCAGCCCCGCTGTCTCCTCGGCCCACCGCTGTCTTAGCCTCGGCCGCTGTCTCGGCCTCTGTCTCGGCCCACCGCTGTCTCTTCCCACCGCTGTCTCGGCCTCTGCCCACCGCTGTCTCGGCCTCTGTCTCGGCCTCTGTCTCGGCCTGCCCACCGCTGTCTCGGCCTGTCTCGCCCACCGCTGTCTCGGCCTCTGTCTCGGCCCACCGCTGTCTCGGCCTCTGTCTCGCCCCGCTGTCTCGGCCTCTGTCTCGGCCCACCGCTGTCTCGGCCTCGGCCTCGGCCCACCGCTGTCTCTGCCTCAGCCCACCGCTGTCTCGGCCCACCGCTGTCTCGGGCCACCGCTGTCTCGGCACACCGCTGTCTCGGCCCACCGCTGTCTCGGCCTCGGCCCACCGCTGTCTCGGCCTCGGCCTCGGCCCACCGCTGTCTCGGCCTCAGCCCACCGCTGTCTCGGCCCACCGCTGTCTCTCGGCCTCTGCCCACCGCTGTCTCGGCCTCTGCCCACCGCTGTCTCGGCCTCTGCCCCACGCTGTCTCGGCCTCTGTCTCGGCCCACCGCTGTCTCGGCCTCGGCCCACCGCTGTCTCGGCCTCGGCCTCGGCCCACCGCTGTCTCTGCCTCAGCCCACCGCTGTCTCGGCCCACCGCTGTCTCGGGCCACCGCTGTCTCGGCACACCGCTGTCTCGGCCCACCGCTGTCTCGGCCTCGGCCCACCGCTGTCTCGGCCTCGGCCTCGGCCCACCGCTGTCTCGGCCTCAGCCCACCGCTGTCTCGGCCCACCGCTGTCTCGGCCCACCGCTGTCTCGGCACACCGCTGTCTCGCCCACCGCTGTCTCGGCCTCGGCCCACCGCTGTTTCGGCCCACCGCTGTCTCGGCCTCGGCCCACCGCTGTCTCGGCCTCGGCCCACCGCTGTCTCGGCCTCAGCCCACCGCTGTCTCGGCCTCGGCCTCAGCCCACCGCTGTCTCGGCCCACCGCTGTCTCGGCCGCTGTCTCGGCCTCTGTCTCGGCCCACCGCTGTCTCGGCCTCTGTCTCGCCTCGGCCTCGCTGTCTCGGCCTCTGTCTCGCCCACCGCACTCGCTCTGTCTCTGTCCACCGCTGTCTCTGTCTCTGTCCACCCGCTGTCTCGGCCTCTGTCTCGGCCCACCGCTGTCTCGGCCTCGGCCCACCGCTGTCTCGGCCTCTGCCCACCGCTGTCTCGGCCTCTGTCTCGGCCCACCGCTGTCTCGGCCTCTGTCTCGGCCCACCGCTGTCTCGGCCTCTGTCTCGGCCCACCGCTGTCTCGGCCTCGCCTCTGTCTCGGCCCACCGCTGTCTCGGCCGCTGTCTCGGCCCTGCCCACCGCTGTCTCGGCCGCTGTCTCGGCCTCACCCACTGCCTCGGCCTCTGCCCACCGCTGTCTCGGCCTCTGTCTCGGCCACCGCTGTCTCGGCCCACCGCTGTCTCGGCCTCTGTCTCGGCCCACCGCTGTCTCGGCCTCGGCCTCGGCCCACCGCTGTCTCGGCCTCGGCCCACCGCTGTCTCGGCCTCCGCTGTCTCGGCCTCGACCCCACCCCGCTTCTGCCCACCACTGTCTCGGCCTCAGCCTGTCTCGGCCCACCGCTGTCTCGGTCTCGCCCACCGCTGTCTCGGCCACCGCTGTCTCGGCCTCGGCCCACCGCTGTCTCGGCCCGGCCCATCGCTGTCTCGGCCTCGGCCCACCGCTGTCTCGGCTGTCTCGGCCCACCGCTGTCTCGGCCTCTGTCTCTCGGCCTCTGCTCGACACACGCTGTCTCGGCCTCGGCCCCGCTGTCTCGGCCTCGGCCCACCGCTGTCTCGGCCTCTGTCTCGCCTCTGTCTCGGCCCACCGCTGTCTCGGCCTCAGCCCACCGCTGTCTCGGCCTCAGCCCACCGCTGTCTCGGCCTCCCAGCCTCGGCCGCTGTCTCGGCCCACCGCTGTCTAAGGCCACCGCTGTCTCGGCCCACCGCTGTCTCGGCCTCTGTCTCGGCCCACCGCTGTCTCGGCCTCTGTCTCGGCCCACCGCTGTCTCGGCCGCTGTCTCGGCCCACCGCTGTCTCGGCCGCTGTCTCGGCCCACCGCTGCCTCGGCCTCGGCCCACCGCTGTCTCGGCCTCTGTCTCGGCCCACCGCTGTCTCGGCCCACCGCTGTCTCGGCCTCTGTCTCGGCCCACCGCTGTCTCGGCCTCGGCCCACCGCTGTCTCGGCCTCGGCCCACCGCTGTCTCGGCCTCTGTCTCGGCCTTTGCCCACCACTGTCTCGGCCTCGGCCCACCGCTGTCTCGGTCTCGGCCCACCGCTGTCTCGGCCCACCGCTGTCTCGGCCCACCGCTGTCTCGGCCTCGGCCCACCGCTGTCTCGGCTTCGGCCCACCGCTGTCTCGGCCTCTGTCTCGGCCTCTGCCCACCGCTGTCTCTTCCTCTGTCTCGGCCTCTGCCCACCGCTGTCTCGGCCTCTGCCCACCGCTGTCTCGGCCTCTGTCTCGGCCTCTGCCCACCGCTGTCTCTTCCTCTGTCTCGGCCTCTGCCCACCGCTGTCTTGGCCTCTGCCCACCGCTGTCTCGGCCTCTGCCCACCGCTGTCTCGGCCTCTGCCCACCGCTGTCTCGGCCTCGGCCCACCGCTGTCTCGGCCTCGGCCCACCGCTGTCTCGGCCTCGGCCTCGGCCCACCGCTGTCTCGGCCTCAGCCCACCGCTGTCTCGGCCTCAGCCCACCGCTGTCTCGGCCTCAGCCCACCGCTGTCTCGGCCCACCGCTGTCTAAGGCCACCGCTGTCTCGGCCCACCGCTGTCTCGGCCTCTGTCTCGGCCCACCGCTGTCTCGGCCTCTGTCTCGGCCCACCGCTGTCTCGGCCTCGGCCCACCGCCGTCTCGGCCTCGGCCCACCGCTGTCTCGGCCTCGGCCCACCGCTGTCTCGGCCTCTGTCTCGGCCTTTGCCCACCACTGTCTCGGCCTCGGCCCACCGCTGTCTCGGTCTCGGCCCACCGCTGTCTCGGCCCACCGCTGTCTCGGCCCACCGCTGTCTCGGCCTCGGCCCACCGCTGTCTCGGCTTCGGCCCACCGCTGTCTCGGCCTCTGTCTCGGCCTCTGCCCACCGCTGTCTCGGCCTCTGCCCACCGCTGTCTCGGCCTCTGTCTCGGCCTCTGCCCACCGCTGTCTCGGCCTCTGTCTCGGCCTCTGCCCACCGCTGTCTCTTCCTCTGTCTCGGCCTCTGCCCACCGCTGTCTTGGCCTCTGCCCACCGCTGTCTCGGCCTCTGCCCACCGCTGTCTCGGCCTCTGCCCACCGCTGTCTCGGCCTCGGCCCACCGCTGTCTCGGCCTCGGCCCACCGCTGTCTCGGCCTCGGCCCACCGCTGTCTCGGCCTCAGCCCACCGCTGTCTCGGCCTCAGCCCACCGCTGTCTCGGCCTCAGCCCACCGCTGTCTCGGCCCACCGCTGTCTCGGCCTCTGTCTCGGCCCACCGCTGTCTCGGCCTCTGTCTCTGCCCACCACTGTCTCGGCCTCGGCCCACCGCTGTCTCGGCCCCGGCCCACCGCTGTCTCGGCCCACCGCTGTCTCGGCCTCGGCCCACCGCTGTCTCGGCCTCGGCCCACCGCTGTCTCGGCCTCTGTCTCGGCCTCTGCCCACCGCTGTCTCGGTCTCGGCCCACCGCTGTCTTGGCCTCGGCCCACCGCTGTCTCGGCCTCTGTCTCGGCCTCTGCCCACCGCTGTCTCTTCCTCTGTCTCGGCCTCTGCCCACCGCTGTCTCGGCCTCTGTCTCGGCCTCTGCCCACCGCTGTCTCGGCCTCTGTCTCGGCCTCGGCCCACCGCTGACTCGGGCCTCTGTCTCGGCCCACCGCTGTCTCGGCCTCGGCCCACCGCTGTCTCGGCCTCGTCCTCGGCCCACCGCTCTCTCGGCCTCTGTCTCGGCCCACCGCTGTCTCGGCCTCTGCCCACCGCTGTCTCGGCCTCTGCCCACCGCTGTCTCGGCCTCGGCCCACCGCTGTCTCGGCCTCGGCCTCGGCCCACCGCTGTCTCGGCCTCAGCCCACCGCTGCCTCGGCCTCAGCCCACCGCTGTCTCGGCCCACCGCTGTCTCGGGCCACCGCTGTCTCGGCCCACCGCTGTCTCGGCCTCGGCCCACCGCTGTCTCGGCCTCGGCCCACCGCTGTCTCGGCCTCTGTCTCGGCCTCTGCCCACCGCTGTCTCGGTCTCGGCCCACCGCTGTCTTGGCCTCGGCCCACCGCTGTCTCGGCCTCTGTCTCGGCCTCTGCCCACCGCTGTCTCTTCCTCTGTCTCGGCCTCTGCCCACCGCTGTCTCGGCCTCTGCCCACCGCTGTCTCGGCCTCTGTCTCGGCCTCTGCCCACCGCTGTCTCGGCCTCTGTCTCGGCCCACCGCTGTCTCGGCCTCGGCCCACCGCTGTCTCGGCCTCGGCCCACCGCTGTCTCGGCCTCGGCCCACCGCTGTCTCGGCCTCTGTCTCGGCCTCTGCCCACCGCTGTCTCGGTCTCGGCCCACCGCTGTCTTGGCCTCGGCCCACCGCTGTCTCGGCCTCTGTCTCGGCCTCTGCCCACCGCTGTCTCTTCCTCTGTCTCGGCCTCTGCCCACCGCTGTCTCGGCCTCTGCCCACCGCTGTCTCGGCCTCTGTCTCGGCCTCTGCCCACCGCTGTCTCGGCCTCTGTCTCGGCCTCTGCCCACCGCTGTCTCGGCCTCGGCCCACCGCTGTCTCGGGCCTCTGTCTCGGCCCACCGCTGTCTCGGCCTCGGCCCACCGCTGTCTCGGCCTCTGTCTCGGCCCACCGCTGTCTCGGCCTCGGCCCACCGCTGTCTCGGCCTCGGCCCACCGCTGTCTTGGCCTCTGCCCACCGCTGTCTCTTCCTCGGTCTCGGCCTCTGCCCACCGCTGTCTCGGCCTCTGCCCACCGCTGTCTCGGCCTCGGCCCACCGCTGTCTCGGCCTCGGCCCACCGCTGTCTCGGCCTCGGCCCACCGCTGTCTCGGCCTCTGTCTCGGTCTCTGTCTCGGCCTCTGTCTCGGCCCACCGCTGTCTCGGCCTCAGCCCACCGCTGTCTCGGCCTCGGCCCACCGCTGTCTCGGCCTCGGCCCACCGCTGTCTCGGCCTCTGTCTCGGTCTCTGTCTCGGCCTCTGTCTCGGCCCACCGCTGTCTCGGCCTCAGCCCACCGCTGTCTCGGCCTCGGCCCACCGCTGCCTCGGCCTCGGCCCACCGCTGCCTCGGCCTCGGCCCACCGCTGTCTCGGCCTCTGTCTCGGCCTCGGCCTACCGCTGTCTCGGCCTCGGCCTACCGCTGTCTTGGTTTCTTGTGTGAAAATCCACTGTAATGCAGAGCTACAGGGATGGGCGACTCCAGTCTTCGAGTGCCTGATTGGTGTTCTACTCTTCATCTTTTTATTTTTTCTCCATTCCGACCATACAAAGCTGATTCATCAAATTGCATTCTAAACTGAAGATCATGATTAGGTGATTATTGGAGTTCGGTAGGTGGGCGGGGCAAACCTGTGAAACCAATCAGGCCCTCGAGGACTGGAATTGCCCACCCCTACACCCCACCCTGTGCTACCTGATGCTAATAGATCATGTTAATGCTAATAGATCATGTTAATGCTAATAGATGTGAGGTGTCCTATGATAGATGCTAATAGCTGCTAATGCTAATAGACGTGAGGTGTCCTATTCAATAAACATGTATTCATCCCTCAATTCATAATGTCTTACTTTTTAACTCTGCCGTGTTGGGAAAGGGCTCGTAATATATCACGGTAAAGTCTACACCTGTTCGGCACGTGACAAAGTTTAATTTGAGTGGCAGTGATGGGGGGGCAACGCTAATAGCTCTGAGGTATCCTATGCTTGATGCTAATGCTCATAGCTGTGTGGTACAGTGGAAGTCAGAAGTTTACATACACCTTAGCCAAATACATTTAAACTCATGTAAACTCTAAATACATTTAAACATTTTCACAATTCCTGACATTTAATCCTAGGAAAAATTCCCTGTCTTAGGTCAGGTAAGATCACCACTTTATAAGAATGTGAAATATCAGAATAATAGTAGAGAGAACGATTTATTTCATCACATTCCCAGTGGGTCAGAAGTTTACATACACTCAATTAGTATTTGGTAGCATTGCCTTTAAATTGCTAAATTGGGTCAAATGTTTTGGGTAGCCTTCCACAAGCTTCCCACAATAAGTTGGGCCAAAATCCACCCATTCCTCCTGACAGAGCTGGTGTAACTGAGTCAGGTTTGTAGGCCTCCTTGCTCGCACATGCTTTTTCAGCTCTGCCCAGAAATATTCTATAGGATTGAGGTCAGGGCTTTGTGATGGCCACTCCAATACTTTGTTGTCCTTAAGCCATTTTGCCACCACTTTGGAAGTATGCTTGGGGTCATTGTCTGTTTGGAAGACCCATTTGTGACCAAGCTTTAAAACTGATGTCTTGAGATGTTGCTTCAATATATCCACATAATTTCCCTCCCTCATGAAGCCATCTATTTTGTGAAGTGCACCAGTACCTCCTGCAGCAAAGCACCCCCACGACATGATGCTGCCACCCCCGTGCTTCACGGTTGGGATGGTGTTCTTCGGCTTGCAATCCTCCCCCTTTTCCCTCCAAACATAACGATGGCCATTATGGCCAAACGGCTCTATTTTTGTTTCATCAGACCAGAGGACATTTCTCCAAAAAGTACGATCTTTGTCCCCATGTGCAGTTGCAAACCGTAGCCTGGCTTTTTTATGGCGGTTTTGGAACAGTGGTTTCTTCCTTTCTCCAAGAATGAACCAGACTTGTGGAGGTCTACCATTTTTTACCAGAGGTCTTGGCTGATTTCTTTAGATTTTCCCATGATGTCAAGCAAAGAGGCACTGAGTTTGAAGGTAGGCCTTGAAATACATCCACAGGTACACCTCCAATTGACTCAAATTGGTTTCTCAAATGATTGCCTCGCCTGGTTCACCAACTACTTCTCTGATATAGTTCGGTGTGTCAAATCGGAGGGCCTGTTGTCCGGGCCTCTGGCAGTCTCTATGGGGGTGCCACAGGGCTTCAATGCCATACAACTCTCCTTCCGTGGCCTCCAATTGCTCTTAAATACAAGTAAAACTAAATGCCTGGTCTTCAACCGATCGCTGCCTGCACCTACCCACCTGTCCAGCATCACTACTCTGGACAGTTCTGACTTAGAATATGTGGACAACTACAAATACCTAGGTGTCTGGTTAGACTGTAAACTCTCCTTCCAGACCCATATCAAACATCTCCAATCCAAAGTTAAATCTAGAATTGTCTTCCTATTTCGCAACAAAGCATCCTTCACTCATGCTGCCAAACATACCCTTGTAAAATTGACCATCCTACCGATCCTCGACTTCGGCGATGTCATTTACAAAATAGCCTCCAATACCCTACTTAATACATTGGATGCAGTCTATCACAGTGCCGTCCGTTTTGTCACCAAAGCCCCATATACTACCCACCACTGTGACCTGTACGCTCTCGTTGGCTGGCCCTCGCGTCATACTCGTCGCCAAACCCACTGGCTCCATGTCATCTACAAGACCCTGCTAGGTAAAGTCCCCCCTTATCTCAGCTCGCTGGTCACCATAGCATCACCCACCTGTAGCACGCACTCCAGCAGGTATATCTCACTGGTCACCCCCAAAACCAATTCTTTCTTTGGCCGCCTCTCCTTCCAGTTCTCTGCTGCCAATGACTAGAACGAACTACAAAAATCTCTGAAACTGGAAACACTTATCTCCCTCACTAGCTTTAAGCACCAACTGTCAGAGCAGCTCACAGATTACTGCACCTCACCTGACCTGTACATAGCCCATCTAATTTAGCCCAAACAACTACCTCTCCTCCTACTGTATTTATTTATTTTGCTCCTTTGCACCCCATTATTTCTATCTCTACTTTGCACATTCTTCCACTGCAAATCTACCATTCCAGTGTTTTACTTGCTATATTGTATTTACTTTGCCACCATGGCCTTTTTTTGCCGTTACCTCCCTTATCTCACCTCATTTGCTCACATTGTATATAGACTTATTTTTCTACTGTATTATTGACTGTATGTTTGTTTTACTCCATGTATAACTCTGGGTTGTTGTATGTGTCGAACTGCTTTGCTTTATCTTGGCCAAGTCGCAATTGTAAATGAGAACTTGTTCTCAACTTGCCTACCTGGTTAAATAAAAGTGAAATAAATAAATAAAAATGATGTCAATTAGCCTATTAGAAGTTTCTAAAGCCATGACATCATTTTTTAAAATTTTCCAAGCTGTTTAAAGGCACAGTCAACTTCATGTATCTACATTTCTGACCCACTGGAATTGTTATTGAGTGAAATAATCGGTCTGTAAACAATTGTTGTAAAAATGACTTGTCATGCACAAAGTAGATGTCCTTACCGACTTGCCAAAACTATAGTTTGTTAACAAGAAATGTGTGAAGTGGATGAAAAATTAGTTTTTTTTTAATGACTCCAGCCTAAGTGTATGTAAACTTCCCTACTTCAACTGTATCATATGCTTGATGCTAATAGCTGTGAGGTATCCTATGCTAATAGCTGTGAGGTATCCTATGCTAATAGCTGTGAGGTATCCTATGCTAATAGCTGGGAGGTATCCTGTGCTAATAGCTGGGAGGTATCCTGTGCTAATAGCTGGGAGGTATCCTGTGCTAATAGCTGGGAGGTATCCTGTGCTAATAGCTGGGAGGTATCCTGTGCTAATAGCTGGGAGGTATCCTGTGCTAATAGCTGGGAGGTATCCTGTGCTAATAGCTGGGAGGTATCCCGTGCTAATAGCTGGGAGGTATCCCGTGCTAATAGCTGGGAGGTATCCCGTGCTAATAGCTGGGAGGTATCCCGTGCTAATAGCTGGGAGGTATCCCGTGCTAATAGCTGGGAGGTATCCCGTGCTAATAGCTGGGAGGTATCCCGTGCTAATAGCTGGGAGGTATCCCGTGCTAATAGCTGGGAGGTATCCCGTGCTAATAGCTGGGAGGTATCCCGTGCTAATAGCTGGGAGGTATCCCGTGCTAATAGCTGGGAGGTATCCCGTGCTAATAGCTGGGAGGTATCCCGTGCTAATAGCTGGGAGGTATCCCGTGCTAATAGCTGGGAGGTATCCCGTGCTAATAGCTGGGAGGTATCCCGTGCTAATAGCTGGGAGGTATCCCGTGCTAATAGCTGGGAGGTATCCCGTGCTAAAAGCTGGGAGGTATCCCGTGCTAAAAGCTGGGAGGTGATTGTATCTCGTGTGTCACTGCGCCAGGCAGACCTGCTCTCATTTGGGGCCAAAGCCACTGGTCCTTTTTCAGCTCTCGTTTACATAACAATGGCTAACACAACTTTTAACACCTTCTCACAAAGCAACTGTTTTCATTATCAAGCAGACGTTGTTGATTCTGCTCTTCACAAGTCCTCCCTCGGGGAAAACAATTTCAATAACATAAGAGTTTATACACTAGTCCAGGGGTTCTAGAACTGTTTCACTCGGGGGAGGGGGGGGGGGGAAACACCCTCCTTTTAGCATTTGTGAACATCTTGCCCCTCCCCACCACGTGGAATGTCTACTTCTATGGGCACAAGCACTGTTCCTGACACAAACTGTTCACACCCCTCTTGTCGGTGGAGAGAACATGTTGCAGGTTTAAAGCTTATTACCAGCAGTTCAACACATTTTGCCATGTCTAATGTTTATTCATATGATTTTTGAATGACAAAAAAATATATATACCTCCTATGGACTAAAAACACCTACATAAATTTTTTTTTTAAATATTAAAATGTTAGCTGACATGGGCTAGTTGATCTGGACATTTCATGTTATAAATATCTCTCTAAGGTTTGTAATGACTGACAGGACAAGAGGAACTGATGATGTACTGCCCATATTAGAAATTGTACCTTGTACATTCTACTATTACAACTTCCAAGAGTAAGTTTAAAACCAGACTGAGTTCCTTAAATAAAAAAAATAAAAAAATTGAGGGAAGGATACCGATTTCCCTGAAGAGAACAAATGTCATTGACATGTTTTAAAGTTGACCTAGAGTGATTTTATATATCAAAGAAAACACAGTAGTTCACTTCCTGAAGTCTAAAACACAGTAGTTCATTTCCTTGAAGTCTAAAACACAGTAGTTCACTTCCTGAAGTCTAAAACACAGTAGTTCACTTCCTTGAAGTCTAAAACACAGTAGTTCACTTCCTTGAAGTCTAAAACACAGTAGTTCACTTCCTGAAGTCTAAAACACAGTAGTTCACTTCCTGAAGTCTAAAACACAGTAGTTCACTTCCTGAAGTCTAAAACACAGTAGTTCATATCCTTGAATTCTAAAACACAGTAGTTCACTTCCTGAAGTCTAAAACACAGTAGTTCACTTCCTGAAGTCTAAAACACAGTAGTTCACTTCCTGAAGTCTAAAACACAGTAGTTCACTTCCTGAAGTCTAAAACACAGTAGTTTATTTCCTTGAAGTCTAAAACACAGTAGTTTATTTCCTTGAAGTCTAAAACACAGTAGTTCACTTCCTGAAGTCTAAAACACAGTAGTTCACTTCCTGAAGTCTAAAACACAGTAGTTCACTTACTGAAGTCTAAAACACAGTAGTTCACTTCCTGAAGTCTAAAACACAGTAGTTCACTTCCTGAAGTCTAAAACACAGTAGTTCACTTCCTGAAGTCTAAAACACAGTAGTTAATTTCCTTGAAGTCGAAAACACAGCAGTTAATTTCCTTGAAGTCTAAAACACAGTAGTTCACTTCCTGAAGTCTAAAACACAGTAGTTCACTTCCTGAAGTCTAAAACACAGTAGTTCACTTCCTGAAGTCTAAAACACAGTAGTTAATTTCCTTGAAGTCTAAAACACAGTAGTTCACTTCCCTGAAGTCTAAAACACAGTAGTTCACTTCCTGATCTAAAACACAGTAGTTCACTTCCTGAAGTCTAAAACACAGTAGTTTATTTCCTTGAAGTCTAAAACACAGTAGTTTATTTCCTTGAAGTCTAAAACACAGTAGTTCACTTCCTGAAGTCTAAAACACAGTAGTTCACTTCCTGAAGTCTAAAACACAGTAGTTCACTTCCTGAAGTCTAAAACACAGTAGTTCACTTCCTGAAGTCTAAAACACAGTAGTTCACTTCCTGAAGTCGAAAACACAGTAGTTCACTTCCTTGAAGTCTAAAACACAGTAGTTCACTTCCTGAAGTCTAAAACACAGTAGTTTATTTCCTTGAAGTCTAAAACACAGTAGTTCACTTCCTGAAGTCTAAAACACAGTAGTTCACTTCTGAAGTCTAAAACACAGTAGTTCACTTCCTGAAGTCTAAAACACAGTAGTTTATTTCCTTGAAGTCTAAAAACACAGTAGTTTATTTCCTTGAAGTCTAAAACACAGTAGTTCACTTCCTGAAGTCTAAAACACAGTAGTTCACTTCCTGAAGTCTAAAACACAGTAGTTCACTTCCTGAAGTCTAAAACCAGTAGTTCACTTCCTGAAGTCTAAACACAGTAGTTCACTTCCTGAAGTCTAAAACACAGTAGTTCACTTCCTGAAGTCTAAAACACAGTAGTTAATTTCCTTGAAGTCGAAAACACAGCAGTTAATTTCCTTGAAGTCTAAAACACAGTAGTTCACTTCCTGAAGTCTAAAACACAGTAGTTCACTTCCTGAAGTCTAAAACACAGTAGTTCACTTCCTGAAGTCTAAAACACAGTAGTTAATTTCCTTGAAGTCTAAAACACAGTAGTTCACTTCCTGAAGTCTAAAACACAGTAGTTCACTTCCTGAAGTCTAAAACACAGTAGTTCACTTCCTGAAGTCTAAAACACAGTAGTTCACTTCCTGAAGTCTAAAACACAGTAGTTCACTTCCTGAAGTCTAAAACACAGTAGTTCACTTCCTTGAAGTCTAAAACACAGTAGTTCACTTCCTGAAGTCTAAAACACAGTAGTTTATTTCCTTGAAGTCTAAAACACAGTAGTTCACTTCCTGAAGTCTAAAACACAGTAGTTCACTTCCTGAAGTCTAAAACACAGTAGTTCACTTCCTGAAGTCTAAAACACAGTAGTTTATTTCCTTGAAGTCTAAAACACAGTAGTTTATTTCCTTGAAGTCTAAAACACAGTAGTTCACTTCCTGAAGTCTAAAACACAGTAGTTCACTTCCTGAAGTCTAAAACACAGTAGTTCACTTCCTGAAGTCTAAAACACAGTAGTTCACTTCCTGAAGTCTAAAACACAGTAGTTCACTTCCTGAAGTCTAAAACACAGTAGTTCACTTCCTGAAGTCTAAAACACAGTAGTTAATTTCCTTGAAGTCGAAAACACAGCAGTTAATTTCCTTGAAGTCTAAAACACAGTAGTTCACTTCCTGAAGTCTAAAACACAGTAGTTCACTTCCTGAAGTCTAAAACACAGTAGTTCACTTCCTGAAGTCTAAAACACAGTAGTTAATTTCCTTGAAGTCTAAAACACAGTAGTTCACTTCCTGAAGTCTAAAACACAGTAGTTCACTTCCTGAAGTCTAAAACACAGTAGTTCACTTCCTGAAGTCTAAAACACAGTAGTTCACTTCCTGAAGTCTAAAACACAGTAGTTCACTTCCTGAAGTCTAAAACACAGTAGTTCACTTCCTGAAGTCTAAAACACAGTAGTTAATTTCCTTGAAGTCGAAAACACAGCAGTTAATTTCCTTGAAGTCTAAAACACAGTAGTTCACTTCCTGAAGTCTAAAACACAGTAGTTCACTTCCTGAAGTCTAAAACACAGTAGTTAATTTCCTTGAAGTCTAAAACACAGTAGTTCACTTCCTGAAGTCTAAAACACAGTAGTTCACTTCCTGAAGTCTAAAACACAGTAGTTCACTTCCTGAAGTCTAAAACACAGTAGTTCACTTCCTGAAGTCTAAAACACAGTAGTTCACTTCCTGAAGTCTAAAACACAGTAGTTAATTTCCTTGAAGTCGAAAACACAGTAGTTCATTTCCTTGAAGTCTAAAACACAGTAGTTCACTTCCTGAAGTCTAAAACACAGTAGTTCACTTCCTGAAGTCTAAAACACAGTAGTTCACTTCCTGAAGTCTAAAATACAGTAGTTCACTTCCTGAAGTCTAAAATACAGTAGTTCACTTCCTGAAGTCTAAAACACAGTAGTTCACTTCCTGAAGTCTAAAACACAGTAGTTAATTTCCTTGAAGTCTAAAACACAGTAGTTAATTTCCTTGAAGTCTAAAACACAGTAGTTCACTTCCTGAAGTCTAAAACACAGTAGTTCACTTCCTGAAGTCTAAAACACAGTAGTTCACTTCCTGAAGTCTAAAACACAGTAGTTCACTTCCTGAAGTCTAAAACACAGTAGTTAATTTCCTTGAAGTCTAAAACACAGTAGTTCACTTCCTGAAGTCTAAAACACAGTAGTTAATTTCCTTGAAGTCTAAAACACAGTAGTTCACTTCCTGAAGTCTAAAACACAGTAGTTAATTTCCTTGAAGTCTAAAACACAGTAGTTCACTTCCTGAAGTCTAAAACACAGTAGTTCACTTCCTGAAGTCTAAAACACAGTAGTTCACTTCCTGAAGTCTAAAACACAGTAGTTAATTTCCTTGAAGTCTAAAACACAGTAGTTCACTTCCTGAAGTCTAAAACACAGTAGTTAATTTCCTTGAAGTCTAAAACACAGTAGTTCACTTCCTGAAGTCTAAAACACAGTAGTTAATTTCCTTGAAGTCTAAAACACAGTAGTTCACTTCCTGAAGTCTAAAACACAGTAGTTCACTTCCTGAAGTCTAAAACACAGTAGTTCACTTCCTTGAAGTCTAAAACACAGTAGTTCACTTCCTTGAAGTCTAAAACACAGTAGTTCACTTCCTTGAAGTCTAAAACACAGTAGTTCACTTCCTTGAAGTCTAAAACACCAGTGTCTGTCTTTCGTTCGAACCTAATTTTTAAAGCTTCAAAGGTGGAAGACGAGAGACCATGTACGGTATCTGTTTGACACTGTAATGGGGATGAAGCTGTGGCCAGATCTGGAAGTCAGCTGCTGTTCTTTCATCTGAGCACTGTGTATTTTCGGACTTTGCCTACTGTATGTTTAGATAACATTCTTCAGGACAGAAGTGCTGTTTCTGGGGAGTGGGAATCACTGTTTGTCCCTGGTGTAGAATCCCCCACCTACAACTCACTCCCTTCCCCCTCCATCCCCCACCTACAACTCACTCCCTTCCCCCTCCATCCCCCACCTACAACTCACTCCCTTCCCCCTCCATCCCCCACCTACAACTCACTCCCTTCCCCTCCATCCCCCACCTACAACTCACTCCCTTCCCCTCCATCCCCCACCTACAACTCACTCCCTTCCCCCTCCATCCCCCACCTACAACTCACTCCCCTCCCCCTCCATCCCCCACCTACAACTCACTCCCTTCCCCCTCCATCCCCCACCTACAACTCACTCCCTTCCCCTCCATCCCCCACCTACAACTCACTCCCTCCCCTCCATCCCCACCTACAACTCACTCCCCTCCCCCTCCATCCCCCACCTACAACTCACTCCCTCCCTCTCCATCCCCCACCTACAACTCACTCCCTTCCCCCTCTATCCCCCACCTACAACTCACTCCCTTCCCCCTCCATCCCCCACCTACAACTCCTCCCCTCCCCTCCATCCTCCACCTACAACTCACTCCCTTCCCCCTCCATCCCCCACCTACAACTCACTCCCTTCCCCTCCATCCCCCACCTACAACTCACTCCCTTTCCCCTCCATCCCCCACCTACAACTCACTCCCTTCCCCCTCCATCCCCCACCTACAACTCACTCCCCTCCCCTCCATCCCCCACCTACAACTCACTCTCCTCCCCCTCCATCCCCCACCTACAACTCACTCCCCTCCCCTCCATCCCCCACCTACAACTCACTCCCTCCCCCTCCATCCCCCACCTACAACTCACTCCCCTCCCCCTCCATCCCCACCTACAACTCACTCCCATCCCCACCTACAACTCACTCCCCCCCCCTCCATCCCCCACCTACAACTCACTCCCCTCCCCCTCCATCCCCCACCTACAACTCACTCCCTCTCCCTCCATCCCCCACCTACAACTCACTCCCCTCCCCTCCATCCCCCACCTACAACTCACTCCCCTCCCCTCCATCCCCCACCTACAACTCACTCCCCTCCCCTCCATCCCCCACCTACAACTCACTCCCCTCCCCCTCCATCCCCCACCTACAACTCACTCCCCTCCCCCCTCCATCCCCCCCACCTACAACTCACTCCCCTCCCCCTCCATCCCCCACCTACAACTCACTCCCCTCTCCCTCCATCCCCCACCTACAACTCACTCCCCTCCCCTCCATCCCCACCTACAACTCACTCCTCTCCCTCCATCCCCCACCTACAACTCACTCCCCTCTCCCTCCATCCCCCACCTACAACTCACTCCCCTCCCCTCCATCCCCCACCTACAACTCACTCCCTCCCCCCTCCATCCCCCACCTACAACTCACTCCCCTCCCCTCCATCCCCCACCTACAACTCACTCCCCTCTCCATCCCCCACCTACAACTCACTCCCCCCATCCCCACCACAACTCACCCTCCCCCTCCATCCCCACCTACAACTCACTCCCCTCTCCCTCCATCCCCCACCTACAACTCACTCCCTCTCCCTCCATCCCCCACCTACAACTCACTCCCCTCTCCCTCCATCCCCCACCTACAACTCACTCCCCTCCCATCCCCACCTACAACTCACTCCCCTCTCCCTCCATCCCCACCTACAACTCACTCCCTTCCCCTCCATCCCCCACCTACAACTCACTCCCTTCCCCTCCATCCCCCACCTACAACTCACTCCCTTCCCCTCCATCCCCCACCTACAACTCACTCCCTCCCCTCCATCCCCCACCTACAACTCACTCCCCTCCCCCTCCATCCCCCACCTACAACTCACTCCCCTCCATCCCCCACCTACAACTCACTCCCTTCCCCCACCTACAACTCACTCCCCCCCAGTCCCCCCCGCCCAGTCAGTTGAGTATGGCCATATGCTTTACATTGGATTTAATTTGAACATCAATCTCTGCTCTTCCTGGCCTGCATGAAAGGTCTCCATCACAAGGAGGTGACATGATGTTGGCAGTATTGTGACACTTTGTCCGTGAAGAAATCTATCCTCATAAGTTTATATGACGGCATGTAATTTAAAACATTTCCAGAATCAAATCAAAAACGCACCAGCCCAGCCGTGTTCAGTTAGCATACTACCCATCCTGATATGAATTATGAATGAAACCAAATTGGATTCCATCAGGCAGACTGCTCCACTGGTCCTTTGCCAGGTTCTGCTAGGACTCCTTATTCCCTATATAGTGCACAACTTTTAACCAGGCCCCATAGGTCTCTGGTCAAAACTAGTGCACTATATAGAGAATAGGGTGTCATTTGGGACCCAGGCCTAGCCCCGCCTCTAGCCCCGCCCCCTGACTTCATATTGCAGTGTCTCACCGCAGCCTAACAGGCAACTTGTCCCGTTTTACCACTGCCCCCCCCCCCCCCCCAGCTGTTTGCTTTTCAAGGTTTCTAGGGTTACAGATCACATTTAGAAGGCAAATTCCTCTCCCTACTCAACCTGCCAAGAAGATGGCTGATCTTTTTTAAATAGCAAAAAAAATATCCTGATTTTATTCCTAAAGAGAGAAGAAACAGCCTGGAGTACATGTAGTCTGTCTGTTTGTGCTGTCATGCCAACTCCTTGTCACTCCTTGTCATGCCAACTCCATTGTCATGCCAACTCCATTGTCATGCCAACTCCTTGTCACTCCTTGTCATGCCAACTCCTTGTCACTCCTTGTCATGCCAACTCCTTGTCACTCCTTGTCATGCCAACTCCTTGTCACTCCTTGTCATGCCAACTCCTTGTCACTCCTTGTCATGCCAACTCCATTGTCATGCCAACTCCTTGTCACTCCTTGTCATGCCAACTCCTTGTCACTCCTTGTCATGCCAACTCCTTGTCACTCCTTGTCATGCCAACTCCATTGTCATGCCAACTCCTTGTCATTCCTTGTCATGCCAACTCCTTGTCACTCCTTGTCATGCCAACTCCATTGTCATGCCAACTCCTTGTCACTCCTTGTCATGCCAACTCCATTGTCATGCCAACTCCTTGTCATGCCAACTCCATTGTCATGCCAACTCCTTGTCACTCATTGTCATGCCAACTCCTTGTCACTTATTGTCATGCCAACTCCATTGTCATGCCAAGTCCTTGTCACTTATTGTCATGCCAACTCCATTGTCATGCCAACTCCTTGTCACTCATTGTCATGCCAACTCCATTGTCATGCCAACTCCTTGTCACTCATTGTCATGCCAACTCCATTGTCATGCCAACTCCATTGTCATGCCAACTCCTTGTCACTTATTGTCATGCCAACTCCTTGTCACTCATTGTCATGCCAACTCCATTGTCATGCCAACTCCATTGTCATGCCAACTCCTTGTCACTCATTGTCATGCCAACTCCATTGTCATGCCAACTCCTTGTCACTCATTGTCATGCCAACTCATTGAGTAATGGAGGTCACAAGAAACAGCACCAACCTCTCTCGGAATAGGCTATAATAATAAATACAGAATACATGTGAAATGGGATGGGACAAAAGAGAGCTGTATGGATATCTCTCCCTGTTGTCACACACGCCGCCTCTGGCCCAACAGGCTGTTGATGACCGTCATTCACGTTGCATGGTGAGAGGCCCAAATGACACCCTATTCCCTATATAGTGCACTACTTTAGACCAGGGCCCTATGGAACCCTATTCCCTATATAGTGCTCTACTTTAGACCAGAGTCCTATAGAACCCTATTCCCTATATAGTGCACTACTTTTGACAGGAGTCCTATGGGCCGTGCTCAAAGGTAGTGCACTTTAAAGGGAATAGGGTGCCATTTGAGACGTATCCATGAGTCAGTCAGTCACATGACATCATTTCCTCTGAATGACAGGAAGGTTCTCCCATCTCCACAGAGGAACTCTAGAGTGATGTCACAGTGACCATTGGGTTCTTGGTCACCTCCCTGAACAAGGCCCTTCTCCCCTGATTGGTCAGTTTTGCCTGGCAGCCAGCTCTAGGAAGAGTCTTGGTGGTTCTATACTTCTTCCATTTAATAATGGAGGCCACTGTGTTGTTGGGGACCTTCAATGCTGCAGAATTTTTTTGGTACCCTTCCCCAGATCTGTGCCTCGACACAATCCTGTCTCTGAGGTATACGGAGAATTCCTTCGACCTCGTGGCTTGGTTTTTGCTCTGACATGCACTGTCAACTTTGGGACCTTTTTATATAGACAGGTGTGTGCTTTTCCAAATCATGTCTAATCAATTACATTTACCACATGTGGACTTCAGTCAAGTTGTAGAAACATCTCAAGGATGATCAATGGAAACAGGATGCACCTGAGCTCAATTTAGATTCTCATAGCAAAGGGTCTGAATACTTATGTAAATACGTGATTTTTATTTTATTTGATACATTTGCAAACATTTTGTCATTTTTTCATTATGGGGTATTGTGATGTCATTATGGGGTATTGTGATGTCATTATGGGGTATTGTGTGTAGATTTCTGAGGATTTTTCTTTATTTAATCCATTTTAGAATATGGCTGTAACGTAACAAAATGTGGAAAAAGTCAAGGGGTCTGAATACTTTCCGAAGGCATGGTAGACCTTAATCTTCTGTAAAAACACACATGCTCATCACACATTATAGTCTAAGCAAGCTAGAACCACTGCTGGGGTGGTCTGTATCAGTTGATCATCTCTAATGTAGACTAGATGAATCAGCTAGGTAGATATATCATCTCTAATGTAGACTAGATGAATCAGCTAGGTAGATATATCATCTCTAATGTAGACTAGATGAATCAGATAGGTAGATATATCATCTCTAATGTAGACTAGATGAATCAGCTAGGTAGATATATCATCTCTACTGTAGGCTAGATGAATCAGCTAGGTAGATATATCATCTCTAATGTAGACTAGATGAATCAGCTAGGTAGATATATCATCTCTAATGTAGACTAGATGAATCAGCTAGGTAGATATATCATCTCTACTGTAGGCTAGATGAATCAGCTAGGTAGATATATCATCTCTAATGTAGACTAGATGAATCAGATAGTTAGATATATCATCTCTAATGTAGACTAGATGAATCAGCTAGGTAGATATATCATCTCTACTGTAGACTAGATGAATCAGATAGTTAGATATATCATCTCTACTGTAGACTAGATGAATCAGATAGTTAGATATATCAGTTGATCGTCTCTACTGTAGGCTAGATGAATCAGCTAGGTAGATATATCATCTCTAATGTAGACTAGATGAATCAGATAGTTAGATATATCATCTCTACTGTAGGCTAGATGAATCAGATAGTTAGATATATCAGTTGATCATCTCTACTGTAGGCTAGATGAATCAGCTAGGTAGATATATCATCTCTAATGTAGACTAGATGAATCAGATAGTTAGATATATCATCTCTACTGTAGGCTAGATGAATCAGATAGTTAGATATATCAGCTGATCGTCTCTACTGTAGGCTAGATGAATCAGCTAGTTAGATATATCATCTCTACTGTAGGCTAGATGAATCAGATAGTTAGATATATCATCTCTACTGTAGACTAGATGAATCAGCTAGGTAGATATATCATCTCTACTGTAGACTAGATGAATCAGCTAGGTAGATATATCATCTCTAATGTAGACTAGATGAATCAGCTAGTTAGATATATCATCTCTACTGTAGACTAGATGAATCAGATAGTTAGATATATCATCTCTAATGTAGACTAGATGAATCAGCTAGGTAGATATATCATCTCTAATGTAGACTAGATGAATCAGCTAGGTAGATATATCATCTCTACTGTAGACCAGATGAATCAGCTAGGTAGATATATCATCTCTAATGTAGACTAGATGAATCAGATAGGTAGATATATCATCTCTACTGTAGGCTAGATGAATCAGATAGTTAGATATATCAGTTGATCATCTCTACTGTAGGCTAGATGAATCAGATAGTTAGATATATCAGTTGATCATCTCTACTGTAGGCTAGATGAATCAGCTAGGTAGATATATCATCTCTACTGTAGGCTAGATGAAGAGTGTGCGAAGGTGTCATCAAGGCAAAGAGTGGCTACTTTGAAGAATCTAAAATATATATTTTGATTTGTTTAACAGTTTTTTTTGGTTACTACATGATTCCATATGTGTTATTTAATAGTTTTGATGTCTTCACTATTATTCTACAATGTAGAAAATAGTAAAAAATAAAGAAAAACCCTTGAATGAGTAAGTGTGTCCAAACTTGTGTGTGTTTTTTTTTTTGCCACCAAGGACCCACCATGGTTGGCATGGCTGGTGAAAGACAGACAGACGATATTGGTACTATACTCTCCTAGCTCCTCTCTCTGGCAACACCTTTCCTCACACCTGACATCTGTGGTGTTCCAACCTCGTTGATTACAGGGCTGTGTTGTGTTGGGAGGGGGGTCGTCTGTGTTGGGACTCGTCAGTCCATACATTCTTGACCTTCTTTCACCAGTGTAGTTATTAGTCTGTGTGACCGGAACCGGAAGTTGTAACGTTTCTGTGAGACTCGGATGTTTGTAGAGTAACGTTGTTGGAAGTGTTGTGTTGAGCATTCACTACAGCAAGGCAAGAATGACTAGAATGGCTGTACAGATGTAGGGTGTTAAATTGATCACCCCATTGCAGTAGCGCTTTGACTTGATTTTTCCCTTATGAAAAATGCATCAACCCTGACAAATATGTACCATTTTAATTAGAATCCACATAATAATTCACATTTCCTGTTGCTGCAGGATTATTTTCATGCTGTAGCAAACTGTCTCAAATTAAGACCCAACATCTGTAGCTCTATACAACATCTAGGAGGCTTTCTGTAGTGAACTGTCTCAAATTAAGATCCTACATCTGTAGCTCTATACAACATCTAGGTGGCTTTCTGTAGTGAACTAGCACTGCAACGAATCATATTGAGTTGTCCTGCTGATTTCCCCCTTACAAACTCGCTGATCTCTGAACTACCACGTCACACACTTTGGGAATACAGCAGGTAAAATAATCTATTTTTTGAAGTTCATGATTTGTGGAAAGTGTGTGTTTTCTCTCTCTCGCTCTCTAATAACAAAGGGGTCTAAATCTACCTGCCACATAACATGGGGGTCATCCCAGAACTAAACGCTGTGTACAACACAAGAGGTCATCTGAGTAGGCGACATGGTGGGCATTTCAATGGCTCCCTACACTCTTAGGAAAAAAATATTTATTTCGGCTGTCCCGATAGGAGAACCCTTTTTGCTTCCAGGTAGAACCCTTTTGGGTTCGTTGTAGAACCCTCTGTGGAAAAGGTTTTTACACAGAACCCAAAAGGCGTTCTACCTGGAACCAAAAAGGGTTCTCTTATGGGGACAAACGAATGACCTTTTTAGGTTTTGGACGGATGGATGGACGGATGGATGGACTCTCAATATTCTCTGTTGGGTTCTGGTCGACAATAGTGCACTGTGAGGGGAATAAGGTGGGACGCAGACATAGTCCTTTGTGTAGGGTAGGCTATGGCCTGTGTCCGATGATTACACTGTTATTGTCCTGGTTTCATAGGGTGGATGGTGGAGAGCTCCTACACAGTACCCATGTCCCCTTCGGTACACATAGGCCTTAAAGAGGTACGCTTAAATAAACAGAGGTCCTGGCAAGAGCAGTGTGTTCCCCTTTTTTTCTTTTTAAAGATCTCATCAAATTATTCCGCCTTACCTTGGAACAAGTAAACGGCGATGTGAAACAGAGGGAAATTCAATTTGTATTCCAGGCTATTAGAGAAGATGGAAGATGTTTTCTGTCAATGTAAAAAGACATCCGCTGTGATGTCAGTAGTGGTATTCTCTTTAGGCTAGCAAAAAAAAAAAAAAAAAAAGAAATCTGATCACACAGTATTTTATAATGAACAGTTTCAGGGGGGTTTTCCACAAAGCTCAAAGGAGCTTTAAAAAAATTTTTAAAAAGTTTTAAATCCTGGCGTTGCACCGTAGACTGGAGCAGTGTTGGTCAACATTTAATTTAACAAGACGTAAGGGGAGTTAAAGAGCGGCTCCTTTCGTACTCCATGTGTCCCAAATGGCACCCTATTCCCTTTTTATAGTGCACTACTAATTGACCAGGGCCCATAAGTAGTGCACTATATTTATTTTTTTAAATTTTACCTTTATTTTACTAGGCAAGTCAGTTAAGAACAAATTCTTATTTTCAATGACGGCCTAGGAACAGCGGGTTAACTGCCTGTTCAGGGGCAGAACGACAGATTTGTACCTTGTCAGCTCGGGGATTCGAACTTGCAACCTTTCGGTTACTAGTCCAACGCTCTAACCACTAGGCTACCCTGCCGCCCCATATATAGGGAATAGGGTGCCATTTTGGACGCAATTTTTATGGTTGCATTACTAATTGACCAGGGCCCATAAGTAGTGCACTATATAGGGAACATGGTGCCATTTTGGACACACTTTTTATGGTTGCACTACTATTTGGCCAGGGCCCATAAGTAGTGCACTATATAGGGAATAGGGTGCCATTTTGGACACAGAGTTTTTTTAGTTAGTGAGACCTCCTAAGCCATATCTTAACTCTCTCATCTGCTGTGTGGAAACGATAACTTCTCATCTCTTTGCAAGCCAAGCCCTCTACACTAGATAAAGGAAATCTAAGGATCAAGAAGACCCAGGGACTGAACTGTTGTTGTTTTTTTCCCCACTGTCCTCGTTTCGTTATTGAAAAGGAACAGGGGATAACGGGGTGCTTTCTTTTAGTGTTTTGTGTCGTACTGTAACCTGTGTTGTTTCACTCTATCTATATGTCTCAGGCCTGGTAGTTGCCCTACACCAGAAATAATGTCCTAGTGAATACTGCCAACGTTCTAGTGGTATGAGACGGGGCACCTCGGGGGGAGATTCACTAAACTAGAGCATTCCAAGCTGTTTATAAAGGCACAGTCAACTTAGTGTATGTAAACTTCTGACCCACTGGAAATGTGATACAGTGAGTGAAATAATCTGTCTGTAAACAATTGTTGGAAAAATTACTCATTACTCATGCACAAAGTAGATGTCCTAACCCGACTTGCTAAAACTATAGTTTGTTAACAAGAAATTTGTGAAGTGGTTGAAAAAAAAAAAGAGTTTGAATGACTCCAACCTAAATGTATGTAAACTTCCCGACTTCAACTGTATATCTGTCTCTCTGAGAGCCCTGCGGCTAATGCCTTCTCATGCTGATGAACCTCCCCATACAGTACTATAGTATTTAGGCTAACATATTTCCGTGTTTATATTAATAGCAGCTAGCGAACTGGTGTCCTAAAGAAACACCCAACACTACTGTAATTCACTCTGCTTATGTATTTATGTGTACATTTATGTAGGCTAATATATAGGTTTGTCTCCAAGTCATGCTCCTATGTCCCCCCGAATACTGATGAGGCATTGGATCTTCATATTGTAACAGCTAGCTAAATACATGATCATGTGACTGCTGTAACAGCTAGCTAAATACATGATCATGTGACTGCTGTAACAGCTAGCTAAATACATGATCATGTGACTGCTGTAACAGCTAGCTATAGGAATGATCATGTGACTGCTGTAACAGCTAGCTATAGGAATGATCATGTGACTGCTGTAACGGCTAGCTATAGGAATGATCATGTGACTGCTGTAACAGCTAGCTATAGGAATGATCATGTGACTGCTGTAACAGCTAGCTATAGGAATGATCATGTGACTGCTGTAACAGCTAGCTATAGGAATGATCATGTGACTGCTGTAACAGCTAGCTATAGGAATGACCATGTGACTGCTGTAACAGCTAGCTATAGGAATGATCATGTGACTGCTGTAACAGCTAGCTATAGGAATGATCATGTGACTGCTGTAACAGCTAGCTATAGGAATGATCATGTGACTGCTGTAACAGCTAGCTATAGGAATGATCATGTGACTGCTGTAACAGCTAGCTATAGGAATGATCATGTGACTGCTGTAACAGCTAGCTGCTGTATAGGAATGATCATGTGACTGCTGTAACAGCTAGCTATAGGAATGATCATGTGACTGCTGTAACAGCTAGCTATAGGAATGATCATGTGACTACTGTAACAGCTAGCTATCATGTGGAATGATGATCATGTGACTGCTGTAACAGCTAGCTATAGGAATGATCATGTGACTGCTGTAACAGCTAGCTATAGGAATGATCATGTGACTGCTGTAACAGCTAGCTATAGGAATGATCATGTGACTGCTGTAACAGCTAGCTATAGGAATGATCATGTGACTGCTGTAACAGCTAGCTAAATACATGATCATGTGACTGCTGTAACAGCTAGCTATAGGAATGATCATGTGACTGCTGTAACAGCTAGCTATAGGAATGATCATGTGACTGCTGTAACAGCTGATCATGCTAAATACATGATCATGTGACTGCTGTAACAGCTAGCTATAGGAATGATCATGTGACTGCTGTAACAGCTAGCTATAGGAATGATCATGTGACTGCTGTAACAGCTAGCTATAGGAATGATCATGTGACTGCTGTAACAGCTAGCTAAATACATGATCATGTGACTGTTGTAACAGCTAGCTATAGGAATGATCATGTGACTGCTGTAACAGCTAGCTATAGGAATGATCATGTGACTGCTGTAACAGCTAGCTAAATACATGATCATGTGACTGCTGTAACAGCTAGCTATAGGAATGATCATGTGACTGCTGTAACAGCTAGCTATAGGAATGATCATGTGACTGCTGTAAATAGATCATAGCTGTAACAGCTAGCTACATGATCATGTGACTGCTGTAACAGCTAAATACTATCAGGAATGATCATGTGACTGCTGTAACAGCTAGCTAAATACATGATCATGTGACTGCTGTAACAGCTAGCTAAATACATGATCATGTGACTGCTGTAACAGCTAGCTAAATACATGATCATGTGACTGCTGTAACAGCTAGCTAAATACATGATCATGTGACTGCTGTAACAGCTAGCTAAATACATGATCATGTGACTGCTGTAACAGCTAGCTAAATACATGATCATGTGACTGCTGTAACAGCTAGCTAAATACATGATCATGTGACTGCTGTAACAGCTAGCTAAATAAATGATCATGTGACTGCTGTAACAGCTAGCTAAATACATGATCATGTGACTGCTGTAACAGCTAGCTAAATAAATGATCATGTGACTGCTGTAACAGCTAGCTAAATACATGATCATGTGACTGCTGTAACAGCTAGCTAAATACATGATCATGTGACTGCTGTAACAGCTAGCTAAATACATGATCATGTGACTGCTGTAACAGCTAGCTAAATACATGATCATGTGACTGCTGTAACAGCTAGCTATAGGAATGATCATGTGACTGCTGTGACAGCTAGCTATAGGAATGATCATGTGACTGCTGTAACAGCTAGCTATAGGAATGATCATGTGACTGCTGTAACAGCTAGCTATAGGAATGATCATGTGACTGCTGTAACAGCTAGCTATAGGAATGATCATGTGACTGCTGTAACAGCTAGCTATAGGAATGATCATGTGACTGCTGTAACAGCTAGCTATAGGAATGATCATGTGACTGCTGTAACAGCTAGCTATAGGAATGATCATGTGACTGCTGTAACAGCTAGCTGCTGTATAGGAATGATCATGTGACTGCTGTAACAGCTAGCTATAGGAATGATCATGTGACTGCTGTAACAGCTAGCTATAGGAATGATCATGTGACTGCTGTAACAGCTAGCTATAGGAATGATCATGTGACTGCTGTAACAGCTAGCTATAGAATGATCATGTGACTGCTGTAACAGCTAGCTATAGGAATGATCATGTGACTGCTGTAACAGCTAGCTATAGGAATGATCATGTGACTGCTGTAACAGCTAGCTATAGGAATGATCATGTGACTGCTGTAACAGCTAGCTATAGGAATGATCATGTGACTGCTGTAACAGCTA
Source organism: Oncorhynchus nerka (assembly GCF_034236695.1). Classification (NCBI taxonomy): domain Eukaryota; kingdom Metazoa; phylum Chordata; class Actinopteri; order Salmoniformes; family Salmonidae; genus Oncorhynchus; species Oncorhynchus nerka. The sequence goes on from NC_088409.1 coordinate 98,058,822, forward strand.
GCTATAGGAATGATCATGTGACTGCTGTAACAGCTAGCTATAGGAATGATCATGTGACTGCTGTAACAGCTAGCTATAGGAATGATCATGTGACTGCTGTAACAGCTAGCTATAGGAATGATCATGTGACTGCTGTAACAGCTAGCTAAATAAATGATCATGTGACTGCTGTAACAGCTAGCTAAATAAATGATCATGTGACTGCTGTAACAGCTAGCTATAGGAATGATCATGTGACTGCTGTAACAGCTAGCTAAATAAATGATCATGTGACTGCTGTAACAGCTAGCTATAGGAATGATCATGTGACTGCTGTAACAGCTAGCTATAGGAATGATCATGTGACTGCTGTAACAGCTAGCTATAGGAATGATCATGTGACTGCTGTAACAGCTAGCTATAGGAATGATCATGTGACTGCTGTAACAGCTAGCTATAGGAATGATCATGTGACTGCTGTAACAGCTAGCTATAGGAATGATCATGTGACTGCTGTAACAGCTAGCTAAATAGGAATGATCATGTGACTGCTGTAACAGCTAGCTATAGGAATGATCATGTGACTGCTGTAACAGCTAGCTAAATAGGAATGATCATGTGACTGCTGTAACAGCTAGCTATAGGAATGATCATGTGACTGCTGTAACAGCTAGCTATAGGAATGATCATGTGACTGCTGTAACAGCTAGCTATGGAATGAACAGCTCATGTGACTGCTGTAACAGCTAGCTATAGGAATGATCATGTGACTGCTGTAACAGCTAGCTATAGGAATGATCATGTGACTGCTGTAACAGCTAGCTATAGGAATGATCATGTGACTGCTGTAACAGCTAGCTATAGGAATGATCATGTGACTGCTGTAACAGCTAGCTATAGGAATGATCATGTGACTGCTGTAACAGCTATAGGAATGATCATGTGACTACTGTAACAGCTATAGGAATGATCATGTGACTGCTGTAACAGCTAGCTATAGGAATGATCATGTGACTGCTGTAACAGCTAGCTATAGGAATGATCATGTGACTGCTGTAACAGCTAGCTATAGGAATGATCATGTGACTGCTGTAACAGCTAGCTATAGGAATGACATGTGACTGCTGCTAACAGCTAGCTAAATAAATGATCATGTGACTGCTGTAACAGCTAGCTATAGGAATGATCATGTGACTGCTGTAACTAGCTATAGGAATGATCAGCTAGCTATAGGATTGATCATGTGACTGCTGTAACAGCTAGCTATATCATGGAATGATCATGTGACTGCTGTAACAGCTAGCTATAGGAATGATCATGTGACTGCTGTAACAGCTAGCTATAGGAATGATCATGTGACTGCTGTAACAGCTAGCTATAGGAATGATCATGTGACTGCTGTAACAGCTAGCTATAGGAATGATCATGTGACTGCTGTAACAATAGCTATAGGAATGATCATGTGACTGCTGTAACGGCTAGCTATAGGAATGATCATGTGACTGCTGTAACATAGCTATAGGAATGATCATGTGACTGCTGTAACAGCTAGCTATAGGAATGATCATGTGACTGCTGTAACAGCTGCTAGCTATAGGAATGATCATGTGACTGCTGTAACGGCTAGCTATAGGAATGATCATGTGACTGCTATAGGAATGATCATGTGACTGCTGTAACGGCTAGCTATAGGAATGATCATGTGACTGCTGTAACAGCTAGCTATAGGAATGATCATGTGACTGCTGTAACAGCTAGCTATAGGAATGATCATGTGACTGCTGTAACAGCTAGCTATAGGAATGATCATGTGACTGCTGTAACAGCTAGCTATAGGAATGATCATGTGACTGCTGTAACAGCTAGCTATAGGAATGATCATGTGAATGATCATGTGACTGCTGTAACAGCTAGCTATAGGAATGATCATGTGACTGCTGTAACAGCTAGCTATAGGAATGATCATGTGACTGCTGTAACAGCTAGCTATAGGAATGATCATGTGACTGCTGTAACAGCTAGCTATAGGAATGATCATGTGACTGCTGTAACAGCTAGCTATAGGAATGATCATGTGACTGCTGTAACAGCTAGCTATAGGAATGATCATGTGACTGCTGTAACAGCTAGCTATAGGAATGATCATGTGACTGCTGTAACAGCTAGCTATAGGAATGATCATGTGACTGCTGTGACTGCTATGACAGATCATGTGACTACTGTAACAGCTAGCTATAGGAATGATCATGTGACTACTGTAACAGCTAGCTATAGGAATGATCATGTGACTGCTGTAACAGCTAGCTATAGGAATGATCATGTGACTGCTGTAACAGCTAGCTAAATAATGATCATGTGACTGCTGTAACGTAAGGAATGATCATGTGACTGCTAAATAAATGATCATGTGACTGCTGTAACAGCTAGCTATAGGAATGATCATGTGACTGCTGTAACAGCTAGCTATAGGAATGATCATGTGACTGCTGTAACAGCTAGCTATAGGAATGATCATGTGACTGCTGTAACGGCTAGCTATAGGAATGATCATGTGACTGCTGTAACAGCTAGCTATAGGAATGATCATGTGACTGCTGTAACAGCTAGGAATGATCATGTGACTGCTGTAACAGCTAGCTATCATCATGTGACTGCTGTAACAGCTAGCTATAGGAATGATCATGTGACTGCTGTAACAGCTAGCTATAGGAATGATCATGTGACTGCTGTAACAGCTAGCTATAGGAATGATCATGTGACTGCTGTAACAGCTAGCTATAGGAATGATCATGTGACTGCTGTAACAGCTAGCTATAGGAATGATCATGTGACTGCTGTAACAGCTAGCTATAGGAATGATCATGTGACTGCTGTAACAGCTAGCTATAGGAATGATCATGTGACTGCTGTAACAGCTAGCTAAATACATGATCATGTGACTGCTGTAACAGCTAGCTAAATACATGATCATGTGACTGCTGTAACAGCTAGCTATAGGAATGATCATGTGACTGCTGTGACAGCTAGCTATAGGAATGATCATGTGACTGCTGTAACAGCTAGCTATAGGAATGATCATGTGACTGCTGTAACAGCTAGCTATAGGAATGATCATGTGACTGCTGTAACAGCTAGCTATAGGAATGATCATGTGACTGCTGTAACAGCTAGCTATAGGAATGATCATGTGACTGCTGTAACAGCTAGCTATAGGAATGATCATGTGACTGCTGTAACAGCTAGCTATAGGAATGATCATGTGACTGCTGTAACAATAGCTATAGGAATGATCATGTGACTGCTGTAACAGCTAGCTATAGGAATGATCATGTGACTGCTGTAACAGCTAGCTATAGGAATGATCATGTGACTGCTGTAACAGCTAGCTATAGGAATGATCATGTGACTGCTGTAACAGCTAGCTATAGGAATGATCATGTGACTGCTGTAACAGCTAGCTATAGGAATGATCATGTGACTGCTGTAACAGCTAGCTATAGGAATGATCATGTGACTGCTGTAACAGCTAGCTATAGGAATGATCATGTGACTGCTGTAACAGCTAGCTATAGGAATGATCATGTGACTGCTGTAACAGCTAGCTATAGGAATGATCATGTGACTGCTGTAACAGCTAGCTATAGGAATGATCATGTGACTGCTGTAACAGCTAGCTATAGGAATGATCATGTGACTGCTGTAACAGCTAGCTATAGGAATGATCATGAATAATAGCTATAGGAATGACTGCTGTAACAGCTAGCTATAGGAATGATCATGTGACTGCTGTAACAGCTAGCTAAATAGGAATGATCATGTGACTGCTGTAACAGCTAGCTATAGGAATGATCATGTGACTGCTGTAACAGCTAGCTATAGGAATGATCATGTGACTGCTGTAACAGCTAGCTATAGGAATGATCATGTGACTGCTGTAACAGCTAGCTATAGGAATGATCATGTGACTGCTGTAACAGCTAGCTATAGGAATGATCATGTGACTGCTGTAACAGCTAGCTATAGCTGTGACTGCTGTAACAGCTAATAGGAATGATCATGTGACTGCTGTAACAGCTAGCTATAGGAATGATCATGTGACTGCTGTAACAGCTAGCTAAGGAATGATCATGTGACTGCTGTAACAGCTAAATAAATGATCATGTGACTGCTGTAACAGCTAGCTATAGGAATGATCATGTGACTGCTGTAACAGCTAGCTATAGGAATGATCATGTGACTGCTGTAACAGCTAGCTATAGGAATGATCATGTGACTGCTGTAACAGCTAGCTATAGGAATTGATCATGTGACTGCTGTAACAGCTAGCTATAGGAATGATCATGTGACTGCTGTAACAGCTAGCTATAGGAATGATCTGTAACGCTATATAGGAATGATCATGTGACTGCTGTAACGGCTAGCTATAGGAATGATCATGTGACTGCTGTAACGGCTAGCTATAGGAATGATCATGTGACTGCTGTAACGGCTAGCTATAGGAATGATCATGTGACTGCTGTAACGGCTAGCTATAGGAATGATCATGTGACTGCTGTAACGGCTAGCTATAGGAATGATCATGTGACTGCTGTAACGGCTAGCTATAGGAATGATCATGTGACTGCTGTAACAGTGACTGCTGTAACGGCTAGCTATAGGAATGATCATGTGACTGCTGTAACGCTAGCTATAGGAATGATCATGTGACTGCTGTGACTATAGGAATGATCATGTGACTGCTGTAACTAGCTATAGGAATGATCATGTGACTGCTGTAATGGCTAGCTATAGGAATGATCATGTGACTGCTGTAACAGCTAGCTATAGGAATGATCATGTGACTGCTGTAACAGCTAGCTATAGGAATGATCATGTGACTGCTGTAACGGCTAGCTAAATAAATGATCATGTGACTGCTGTAACAGCTAGCTATAGGAATGATCATGTGACTGCTGTAACAGCTAGCTATAGGAATGATCATGTGACTGCTGTAACAGCTAGCTATAGGAATGATCATGTGACTGCTGTAACAGCTAGCTATAGGAATGATCATGTGACTGCTGTAACAGCTAGCTATAGGAATGATCATGTGACTGCTGTAACAGCTAGCTATAGGAATGATCATGTGACTGCTGTAACAGCTAGCTATAGGAATGATCATGTGACTGCTGTAACAGCTAGCTATAGGAATGATCATGTGACTGCTGTAACAGCTAGCTATAGGAATGATCATGTGACTGCTGTAACAGCTAGCTATAGGAATGATCATGTGACTGCTGTAACAGCTAGCTATAGGAATGATCATGTGACTGCTGTAACAGCTAGCTATAGGAATGATCATGTGACTGCTGTAACAGCTAGCTATAGGAATGATCATGTGACTGCTGTAACAGCTAGCTATAGGAATGATCATGTGACTGCTGTAACAGCTAGCTATAGGAATGATCATGTGACTGCTGTAACGGCTAGCTATAGGAATGATCATGTGACTGCTGTAACGGCTAGCTATAGGAATGATCATGTGACTGCTGTAACGGCTAGCTATAGGAATGATCATGTGACTGCTGGAATGATCATGCTGACTGCTATAGGAATGATCATGTGACTGCTGTAACAGCTAGCTATAGGAATGATCATGTGACTGCTGTAACAGCTAGCTATAGGAATGATCAGGAATGATCATGTGACTGCTGTAACAGCTAGCTATAGGAATGATCATGTGACTGCTGTAACAGCTAGCTATAGGAATGATCATGTGACTGCTGTAACAGCTAGCTATAGGAATGATCATGTGACTGCTGTAACAGCTAGCTATAGGAATGATCATGTGACTGCTGTAACAGCTAGCTATAGGAATGATCATGTGACTGCTGTAACAGCTAGCTATAGGAATGATCATGTGACTGCTGTAACAGCTAGCTAAATAGGAATGATCATGTGACTGCTGTAACAGCTAGCTATAGGAATGATCATGTGACTGCTGTAATAGCTAGCTATAGGAATGATCATGTGACTGCTGTAACAGCTAGCTAAATACATGATCATGTGACTGCTGTAACAGCTAGCTAAATACATGATCATGTGACTGCTGTAACAGCTAGCTAAATAAATGATCATGTGACTGCTGTAACAGCTAGCTAAATAATGATCATGTGACTGCTGTAACAGCTAGCTAAGGAATGATCATGTGACTGCTGTGACAGCTAGCTATAGGAATGATCATGTGACTGCTGTAACAGCTAGCTATAGGAATGATCATGTGACTGCTGTAACAGCTAGCTATAGGAATGATCATGTGACTGCTGTAACAGCTAGCTATAGGAATGATCATGTGACTGCTGTAACAGCTAGCTATAGGAATGATCATGTGACTGCTGTAACAGCTAGCTATAGGAATGATCATGTGACTGCTGTAACAGCTAGCTATAGGAATGATCATGTGACTGCTGTAACAGCTAGCTATAGGAATGATCATGTGACTGCTGTAACAGCTAGCTATAGGAATGATCATGTGACTGCTGTAACAGCTAGCTATAAATGATCATGACTGCTGTAACAGCTAGCTATCATGTGACTGCTGTAACAGCTAGCTATAGGAATGATCATGTGACTGCTGTAACAGCTAGCTATAGGAATGATCATGTGACTGCTGTAACAGCTAGCTATAGGAATGATCATGTGACTGCTGTAACAGCTAGCTATAGGAATGATCATGTGACTGCTGTAACAGCTAGCTATAGGAATGATCATGTGACTGCTGTAACAGATCATGTGACTGCTGTAACAGCTAGCTATAGAATGATCATGTGACTGCTGTAACAGCTAGCTATAGGAATGATCATGTGACTGCTGTAACAGCTAGCTATAGGAATGATCATGTGACTACTGTAACAGCTAGCTATAGGAATGATCATGTGACTGCTGTAACAGCTAGCTATAGGAATGATCATGTGACTGCTGTAACAGCTAGCTATAGGAATGATCATGTGACTGCTGTAACAGCTAGCTAAATAAATGATCATGTGACTGCTGTAACAGCTAGCTATAGGAATGATCATGTGACTGCTGTAACAGCTAGCTATAGGAATGATCATGTGACTGCTGTAACAGCTAGCTATAGGAATGATCATGTGACTGCTGTAACAGCTAGCTATAGGAATGATCATGTGACTGCTGTAACAGCTAGCTATAGGAATGATCATGTGACTGCTGTAACAGCTAGCTAAATAAATGATCATGTGACTGCTGTAACAGCTAGCTATAGGAATGATCATGTGACTGCTGTAACAGCTAGCTATAGGAATGATCATGTGACTGCTGTAACAGCTAGCTATAGGAATGATCATGTGACTGCTGTAACAGCTAGCTATAGGAATGATCATGTGACTGCAGTCTGTAACAGCTAGCTATAGGAATGATCATGTGACTGCTGTAACGGCTAGCTATAGGAATGATCATGTGACTGCTGTAACGGCTAGCTATAGGAATGATCATGTGACTGCTGTAACAGCTAGCTATAGGAATGATCATGTGACTGCTGTAACGGCTAGCTATAGGAATGATCATGTGACTGCTGTAACGGGAATGATCATGTGACTGCTGTAGCTAGCTATAGGAATGATCATGTGACTGCTGTAACGGCTAGCTATAGGAATGATCATGTGACTGCTGTAACGGCTAGCTATGGAATGATCATGTGACTGCTGTAACGGCTAGCTATAGGAATGATCATGTGACTGCTGTAACGGCTAGCTATAGGAATGATCATGTGACTGCTGTAACGGCTAGCTATAGGAATGATGACTGCTGTGACTGCTGTAATGTGCTAGCTATAGGAATGATCATGTGACTGCTGTAACGGCTAGCTATAGGAATGATCATGTGACTGCTGTAACGCTAGCTATAGGAATGATCATGTGACTGCTGTAACAGCTAGCTATAGGAATGATCATGTGACTGCTGTAACAGCTAGCTATAGGAATGATCATGTGACTGCTGTGACTGTGTAACAGCTAGCTATAGGAATGATCATGTGACTGCTGTAATAGCTAGCTATAGGAATGATCATGTGACTGCTGTAACAGCTAGCTATAGGAATGATCATGTGACTGCTGTAACAGCTAGCTATAGGAATGATCATGTGACTGCTGTAACGGCTAGCTAAATAAATGATCATGTGACTGCTGTAAATAAATGATCATGTGAGCTGTAACAGGAATGATCATGTGACTGCTGTAACAGCTAGCTATAGGAATGATCATGTGACTGCTGTAACAGCTAGCTATAGGAATGATCATGTGACTACTGTAACAGCTAGCTATAGGAATGATCATGTGACTGCTGTAACAGCTAGCTATAGGAATGATCATGTGACTGCTGTAACAGCTAGCTATAGGAATGACCATGTGACTGCTGTAACAGCTAGCTAAATAAATGATCATGTGACTGCTGTAACAGCTAGCTATAGGAATGATCATGTGACTGCTGTAACAGCTAGCTATAGGAATGATCATGTGACTGCTGTAACGGCTAGCTATAGGATTGATCATGTGACTACTGTAACAGCTAGCTATAGGAATGATCATGTGACTGCTGTAACGGCTAGCTATAGGAATGATCATGTGACTGCTGTAACGGCTAGCTATAGGAATGATCATGTGACTGCTGTAACAGCTAGCTATAGGAATGATCATGTGACTGCTGTAACGGCTAGCTATAGGAATGATCATGTGACTGCTGTAACAGCTAGCTATAGGAATGATCATGTGACTGCTGTAACGGCTAGCTATAGGATTGATCATGTGACTACTGTAACGGCTAGCTATAGGAATGATCATGTGACTGCTGTAACGGCTAGCTATAGGAATGATCATGTGACTGCTGTAACGGCTAGCTATAGGAATGATCATGTGACTGCTGTAACGGCTAGCTATAGGAATGATCATGTGACTGCTGTAACGGCTAGCTATAGGAATGATCATGTGACTGCTGTAACGGCTAGCTATAGGAATGATCATGTGACTGCTGTAACGGCTAGCTATAGGAATGATCATGTGACTGCTGTAACGGCTAGCTATAGGAATGATCATGTGACTGCTGTAACAGCTAGCTATAGGAATGATCATGTGACTGCTGTAACAGCTAGCTATAGGAATGATCATGTGACTGCTGTAACAGCTAGCTATAGGAATGATCATGTGACTGCTGTAACAGCTAGCTATAGGAATGATCATGTGACTGCTGTAACAGCTAGCTATAGGAATGATCATGTGACTGCTGTAACAGCTAGCTATCATGGAATGATGATCATGTGACTGCTGTAACAGCTAGCTATAGGAATGATCATGTGACTGCTGTAATAGCTAGCTATAGGAATGATCATGTGACTGCTGTAACAGCTAGCTATAGGAATGATCATGTGACTGCTGTAATAGCTAGCTATAGGAATGATCATGTGACTGCTGTAACAGCTAGCTATAGGAATGATCATGTGACTGCTGTAACAGCTAGCTATAGGAATGATCATGTGACTGCTGTAACAGCTAGCTATAGGAATGATCATGTGACTGCTGTAACAGCTAGCTATAGGAATGATCATGTGACTGCTGTAACAGCTAGATCATGTGACTGCTGTAACAGCTAGCTATAGGAATGATCATGTGACTGCTGTAACAGCTAGCTATAGGAATGATCATGTGACTGCTGTGACAGCTAGCTATAGGAATGATCATGTGACTGCTGTAACAGCTAGCTATAGGAATGATCATGTGACTGCTGTAACAGCTAGCTATAGGAATGATCATGTGACTGCTGTAACAGCTAGCTATAGGAATGATCATGTGACTGCTGTAACAGCTAGCTATATGAATGATCATGTGACTGCTGTAACAGCTATCTAACTGTGTCCTGAAGGAAGAGAAGAGAACGGGGAGAAACAGGCTTGTTCCCGCTCGCTGTGACCCAATTATCCAATTGCCCAGACTCTGTCACAACGTCAACACATTTTACACTCTAATTCTTTTCACTTAGCAATTTGGTATTTGTGTCCCTAAATAAGAGCACGATAGTCTGAGAAAACAATCCAGAACCGACTGTGTTTTGAGGTTGCAGAGAGAATACACTGAGTGTACAAAACATTAGGAACACCTCTTTCCATGACACAGACTGACCAGGTGAATCCGAGAGAGAATACACCGAGTGTACAAAACATTAGGAACACCTCTTTCCATGACACAGACTGACCAGGTGAATCCGAGAGAGAATACACCGAGTGTACAAAACATTAGGAACACCTCTTTCCATGACACAGACTGACCAGGTGAATTCAGGTGAAAGATATGATCCCTTACTGATGTCACTTGTTAAATTCACTTCAATCAGTGTAAATGAAGGAGACAGGGTTAAATAAGGATTTTTAAGCCTTGAGATAATTGAGACATGGATTGTGTATGTTTACCATTTAGAGGGTGAATGGGGCAAGACAAAATATTGAAGTGCCTTTTGAATGGGGTATGGTAGTAGGTGCCAGGAACACCGGTTTGAGTGTGTCAAGAACTGCAACTTTGCTGGGTCTCTACTCTGGATAGGGGGTCAGCAGGGGTAGGGCGAGGCAGGAGGGGTAGGGCGGGGCAGGGCGAGGCAGGAGGGGTAGGGCGGGGCAGGAGGGGTAGTGCGAGGCAGGAGGAGTAGGGCGAGGCAGGAGGGGGGGGGGCGAGGCAGGAGGGGCAGGGCGAGGCAGGAGGGGCAGGGCGGGGCAGGAGGGGCAGGGCGAGGCAGGAGGGGCAGGGCGAGGCAGGAGGGGTAGGGGCGGGGCAGGAGGGGTAGTGCGAGGCAGGAGGAGTAGGGGCGAGGCAGGGCGAGGCAGGAGGGGCAGGGCGAGGCAGGAGGGGCAGGGGCGGGGCAGGAGGGGCAGGGCGAGGCAGGAGGGGTAGGGCGGGGCAGGAGGGGTAGTGCGAGGCAGGAGGGGTAGGGCGAGGCAGGAGGGGTAGGGCGAGGCAGGAGGGGTAGGGCGAGGCAGGAGGGATAGGAAAAACAGGGTCAGCTCCAACGCTCAATAGATTCCCATATGTATCCAGAATGGTCCACCACCCAAAGGACATCCAGCCAACTTGACACAACTGTGGGAAGCTTTGGCAATGTGGGCCAGCATCCCTGTGGAACGCTTTTGACACCTTGTAGAGCATGCCTTCGACGAATTGAGGCTCTTCTGAGAGCAAAAGGGGGAGGGGGGGTTGAAACTCAATATTAGGAAGGTGTTCTTAATGTTTTGTGCACTCAATGTACATAGAGGGAGTGAGAGGCAATAGGCCCCTGGGTGGTCAGAGGGAACATGGTCCTCTAGTCTGGCTATAGGCCCCTGGGTGGTCAGAGGGAACATGGTCCTCTAGTCTGGCTACAGGCCCCTGGGTGGTCAGAGGGAACATGGTCCTCTAGTCTGGCTACAGGCCCCTGGGTGGTCAGAGGGAACATGGTCCTCTAGTCTGGCTACAGGCCCCTGGGTGGTCAGAGGGAACATGGTCCTCTAGTCTGGCTACAGGCCCCTGGGTGGTCAGAGGGAACATGGTCCTCTAGTCTGGCTACAGGCCCCTGGGTGGTCAGAGGAACATGGTCCTCTAGTCTGGCTACAGGCCCCTGGGTGGTCAGAGGGAACATGGTCCTCTAGTCTGGCTACAGGCCCCTGGGTGGTCAGAGGGAACATGGTCCTCTAGTCTGGCTACAGGCCCCTGGGTGGTCAGAGGGAACATGGTCCTCTAGTCTGGCTATAGGCCCCTGGGTGGTCAGAGGGAACATGGTCCTCTAGTCTGGCTATAGGCCCCTGGGTGGTCAGAGGGAACATGGTCCTCTAGTCTGGCTATAGGCCCCTGGGTGGTCAGAGGGAACATGGTCCTCTAGTCTGGCTATAGGCCCCTGGGTGGTCAGAGGGAACATGGTCCTCTAGTCTGGCTATAGGCCCCTGGGTGGTCAGAGGAACATGGTCCTCTAGTCTGGCTATAGGCCCCTAGGTGGTCAGAGGGAACATGGTCCTCTAGTCTGGCTATAGGCCCCTGGGTGGTCAGAGGAACATGGTCCTCTAGTCTGGCTATAGGCCCCTGGGTGGTCAGAGGAACATGGTCCTCTACTCTGGCTATAGGCCCCTGGGTGGGTCAGAGGGAACATGGTCCTCTAGTCTGGCTATAGGCCCCTGGGTGGTCAGAGGGAACATGGTCCTCTAGTCTGGCTATAGGCCCCTGGGTGGTCAGAGGAAACATGGTCCTCTAGTCTGGCTATAGGCCCCTGGGTGGTCAGAGGAAACATGGTCCTCTAGTCTGGCTATAGGCCCCTGGGTGGTCAGAGGGAACATGGTCCTCTAGTCTGGCTACAGGCCCCTGGGTGGTCAGAGGGAACATGGTCCTCTAGTCTGGCTTTAGTCAGCTTTAAATAATAAAACCCAGTTGGAATGATCATGTGACTACTGTAACAGTTGCAGGACAGTTGGTCGCCTTAAGGCTCTCATCTCATCAAGCAGTCATTCGAAAGCTTTTTCTCCCCACCTCGCTCTCCCCACCTCGCTCTCCCTCCCTCTCTCTCTTCTCGCCCTCTCTCGCTCTCTCCCCCCTCTCTCGCTCTCCCCTCCCTCTGCCACCCCCCGCTCACCCTCGCTCTCGCTCCTCCCGTTCATTCCCCTCTCTCGCTCCCCCTCCCTCGTGCTCCCCCGTTCATTTCCCCTCTCTCGCTCGCTCCCCCTCTTTATCTGTCTCTCTGTCCTCTGAGTGAATAACATAACACAGTGCACTAAAGTCTAGTGTTACTGAAGTGAAACTGACCTGAGTCCTCATCAAAGTTAGTTCACTGCAGCATTTCCCTGGGAGAGGTGGGTGGAAGGAGTAGAGATGGAGAGAGGGGATGGAGAGAGGTAGGGGGATGGAAGGTAGGGGGATGGAGAGAGGTAGGGGGGATGGAGAGGTAGGGGATGGAGAGAGGTAGGGGGATGGAGAGAGGTAGAGGGATGGAGAGAGATGGGGATGGAGAGAGGTAGGGGGATGGAGAGAGGTAGGGGATGGGAGAGGTAGGGGGATGGAGAAGGGAGAGGAGGTAGGGGATGGAGAGAGGGGGGTGGAGAGGGGGAGAGGGGGGATGGAGAGGGGAGAGGTAGGGGATGGAGAGGGGAGAGGTAGGGGATGGAGAGGGGGAGAGGTGGGGATGGAGAGGGGGAGAGGTAGGGGGATGGAGAGGGGAGAGGTAGGGGATGGAGAGGGGAGAGGTAGGGGGATGGAGAGAGGTAGAGGTAGGGGGATGGAGAGGTAGGGGATGGAGAGGTAGAGGTAGGGGGATGGAGAGGTAGGGGGATGGAGAGAGGTAGAGGTAGGGGGATGGAGAGGTAGGGGATGGAGAGGTAGGGGGATGGAGAGGTGGGGGATGGAGAGGTGGGGGATGGAGAGGTGGGGGGATGGAGAGAGTGGGGATGGAGATGGGGGGATGGAGAGGTGTAGGGGGAGATGGAGGTGTAGGGGGATGGAGGTGTAGGGGATGGAGGTGTAGGGGGATGGAGAGGTAGGGGGATGGAGAGGTAGGGGATGGAGAGGTAGGGGGATGAGGAGAGGTAACAGGGGATGGAGAGGTAGAGGTAGGGGGGATGGAGAGAGGTAGAGGGGACCCTAGAGGTAGGGGGGATGGAGAGGTAGAGGTAGGGGGATGGAGAGAGTAGGGGGATGGAGGAGGTAGGGGGGATGGAGAGGAGGGGGATGGAGAGGTAGGGGGATGGAGAGATAGAGGTAACACCGTAGAGGTAGGGGGATGGAGAGGGGAGAGGTAGGGGATGAGAGTGGTAGAGAGGTAGGGGATGGAGAGAGGGTAGGGAGGTAGGGGGATGGAGAGGTAGAGGTAGGGGGATGGAGAGGTAGAGGGGGATGGAGAGAGGTGAGGTAGGGGGATGGAGAGGTAGAGGTAGGGGATGGAGAGAGGTAGAGGTGGGGGATGGAGAGGTGTAGGGGGATGGAGGAGGAGGGGATGGAGGTAGGGGATGGAGAGGGGATCTGGTAGGGGGATGGAGAGAGGTAGGGGGATGGGAGGGTTCACTAGGGGGGGATGGAGAGGTAGGGGGATGGAGAGAGGTAGGGGGATGGAGAGGTAGGGGGGGATGGAGAGAGGTAGGGGGATGGAGAGAGGTAGGGGGATGGAGAGAGGTAGGGGGAGAGGGATGGAGAGAGAGGTAGGGGATGGAGGAGGGGGGATGGAGAGGGTAGGAGGATGGAGAGGGGGATGGAGAGGTAGGGGGATGGAGAGGGAGAGGTAGGGGATGGAGAGAGGTAGAGGTAGGGGATGGAGAGGGGTAGAGGTAGGGGGATGGAGAGAGGGAGAGGTAGGGGATGGAGAGGGGGAGAGGTAGGGGATGGAGAGAGGTAGAGGTAGGGGGATGGAGAGAGGGAGAGGTAGGGGATGGAGAGGGGTAGAGGTAGGGGATGGAGAGAGGGGTAGAGGTAGGGGGATGGAGGTAGAGGTGGGGGATGGAGAGGTGTGGGGGATGGAGAGGTAGGGGGATGGAGAGAGAGGGGGATGGAGAGGTGTAGGGGGGATGGAGAGGTGTAGGGGGATGGAGAGGTAGGGGGATGGAGAGGTGTAGGGGGATGGAGGTAGGGGGATGGAGAGTAGGGGGATGGAGAGGTAGGGGGATGGAGAGGTAGGGGATGGAGAGGTAGGGGATGGAGAGGTAGAGGTGGGGATGGAGAGAGGTAGGGGATGGAGAGGTGTAGGTAGGGGAGGTGTAGGGGATGGAGAGAGGTGTAGGGGATGGAGAGGTAGGGGATGGAGAGGTAGGGGGATGGAGAGAGGTGTAGGGGGATGGAGAGAGGTGTAGGGGATGGAGAGAGAGGTAGGGGGATGGAGAGGGGTAGGTAGGGGGATGGAGAGGCAGAGGTAGGGGATGGAGAGGTAGGGGATGGAGAGGTAGGGGGGGGATGGAGAGAGTGTAGGGGGATGGAGAGGTGTAGGGGATGGAGAGAGTAGGGGATGGGGGATGGAGAGAGGTGGAGAGGTAGGGGATGGAGAGGTGTAGGGGGATGGAGAGGTAGGGGATGGAGAGGTGTAGGGGATGGAGAGAGTAGGGGATGGAGAGGTAGGGGGATGGAGAGGTAGGGGGATGGAGAGGTAGGGGATGGAGAGGTGTAGGGGGATGGAGAGGTAGGGGATGGAGAGGTGTAGGGGGATGGAGAGGTAGGGGGATGGAGAGGTAGGGGGATGGAGAGGTAGGGGGATGGAGAGGTAGGGGATGGAGAGGTAGGGGGGATGGAGAGGTGTAGGGGGATGGAGAGGTGTAGGGGGATGGAGAGGTAGAGGTAGGGGGATGGAGAGAGGTAGGGGGATGGAGAGGTAGAGGGGATGGAGGGTGGGGGGGATGGAGAGGTAGGGGGGATGGAGAGGTAGGGGGATGGAGAGGTAGGGGGATGGAGAGGTAGGGGGGATGGAGAGGTAGGGGATGGAGAGGTAGGGGGATGGAGAGAGGTAGGGGGATGGGATGGAGAGGTAGAGGTAGGGGGATGGAGAGAGGTAGAGGTAGGGGGATGGAGAGAGGTAGAGGGGGGGATGGAGAGGTAGGGGGATGGAGAGGTAGGGGGATGGAGAGTGTAGGGGGATGGAGAGGTGTAGGGGATGGAGAGGTGGGGGATGGAGAGGTAGGGGGATGGAGAGGTAGGGGGATGGAGAGGTAGGGGGATGGAGAGGTGTAGGGGATGGAGAGGTGTAGGGGATGGAGAGGTAGGGGATGGAGAGGTAGGGGATGGAGAGGTAGAGGTAGGGGATGGAGAGGTAGGGGGATGGAGAGGTAGGGGGATGGAGAGGTAGGGGATGGAGAGGTAGGGGGATGGAGAGGTGGGGGGATGGAGAGGTGAGGGGATGGAGAGGTAGGGGATGGAGAGGTGTAGGGGGATGGAGAGGTGGGGGATGGAGAGGTAGGGGGATGGAGAGGTAGGGATGGAGAGGTAGGGGGATGGAGAGGTAGGGGGATGGAGAGGTAGGGGATAGAGGTAGGGGGATGGAGGGGATGGAGAGGTAGGGATGGAGAGAGGTAGAGGTAGGGGATGGAGAGAGGTTAGGGATGGAGAGGTAGGGGATGGAGAGAGGTAGGGGATGGAGAGAGGGGGATGAGAGAGGTAGAGGGGATGGAGAGAGGGAGAGGAGGTAGGGGGATGGAGAGAGGTAGGGGAGGGGGAGAGGTAGGGGATGGAGAGGAGGTAGAGGTGGGGGATGGGGGGATGGAGAGGTAGGGGGATGGAGAGGTAGGGGGATGGAGAGGGGGAGAGGTAGGGGGATGGAGAGGATGGAGAGGTAGGGGGATGGAGAGGGGGAGAGGTAGGGGGATGGAGAGGGGAGAGGTAGGGGGATGGAGAGGTAGGGGGGGATGGAGAGGGGAGAGAGGGGATGGAGGAGGGGGGATGGAGAGGTAGGGGATGGAGAGGTAGGGGGGATGGAGAGGTGGGGGGGGATGGAGAGAGGTGGGGGGGATGGGGATGGAGAGAGGTAGGGGATGGAGAGAGGGGGGATGGAGAGATGAGAGGGGGATGGAGAGGTGTAGGGGATGGAGAGGTGTAGGGGGATGGAGAGGTGTAGGGGGTGGAGAGGTAGGGGGATGGTAGAGGTGTAGGGTAGATGAGAGGTAGGGGGATGGAGAGGTAGGGGGATGGAGAGGTAGGGGATGGAGAGGTAGGGGGGGATGGAGAGGTAGGGGGATGAGAGGTAGAGGTAGGGGGATGGAGAGAGGTAGAGGTAGGGGATGGAGAGGGGGATAGAGGTAGGGGGGGATGGAGAGAGGTAGAGGGGGATGGAGAGGGGGGGATGGAGAGGGGGGATGGAGAGAGGTAGAGGTAGGGGGATGGAGAGAGGTAGGGGGGATGATGGAGAGGTAGGGGGATGGAGAGAGGTAGGGGGATGGAGAGGGTAGGGGATGGAGAGAGGGTAGAGGTAGGGGATGGAGAGAGGTAGGGGGATGGAGAGAGGTAGGGGGGGGATGGAGAGGTAGGGGATGGAGAGGTGTAGGGGGGGGATGGAGAGGTAGGGGATGGAGAGGTTTAGGATGGAGAGGTGAGGGATAGGGGGATGGAGAGGTAGGAGAGGAGGGGATGGAGAGGTAGGGGGTGGAGGTGTAGGGGGATGGAGAGAGGGGATGGAGAGGTAGGGGATGGAGAGGTAGGGGAGGAGTAGGGGGATGGAGAGGGGGAGGAGGTAGGGGGATGGGAGAGGTGGGGGGATGGAGAGAGAGGTAGGGGTAGGGGATGGAGAGGTAGAGGGATGGAGAGGTAGGGGGGATGGAGAGGTAGGGGATGGAGAGGGGATGGAGAGGTGGGGGATGGAGGGTAGGGGGATGGAGAGGGTAGGGGTAGGGGGAGGAGGGGGATGGAGAGGTAGGGGATGGAGAGAGGTAGGGGGTGATGGAGAGAGGTAGGGGGATGGAGAGGTAGAGGTAGGGGATGGGATGTGAGGGAGGTGAGAGGTAGGGGGATGGAGAGAGGGGGAGAGGTAGGGGATGGAGGTAGGGGATGAGAGGTAGGGGGATGGAGAGAGGTAGAGGTAGGGGATGGAGAGAGGTAGAGGTAGGGGGATGGAGAGGGATGGAGAGGTGTAGGGGTGTAGGGGATGGAGAGGTAGGGGATGGAGAGGGGTAGAGGTAGGGGATGGAGAGGTAGGGGATGGAGAGGTAGGGGATGGAGAGAGGTGGGGGATGGAGAGGTGGGGATGGAGAGAGGTGGGGATAGAGGTAGGGGGATGGAGAGGTGTAGGGGATGGGGGATGGAGAGAGGTAGAGGTAGGGGGATGGAGAGGTAGGGGATGGGATGGAGAGAGAGTAGGGGGATGGAGAGATGTAGGTAGGGGGATGGAGAGGTAGGGGGATGGAGAGGGGGGGATGGAGAGGTAGAGGGGATGGAGAGAGTAGAGGTAGGGGGATGGATGGAGGTAGGGGGATGGAGAGGTAGGGGATGGAGAGGTAGGGGGATGGAGAGGTAGGGTAGATGGAGAGGTAGGGGATGGAGAGAGGTAGAGGGGGGGATGGAGAGGGCAGAGTAGGGGGATGGAGAGAGTAGGGGATGGAGAGGTAGGGGATGGAGAGGTAGAGGTAGGGGGATGGAGAGAGGAGGTAGGGGGGGATGGAGAGAGGTAGGGTAGGGGATGGAGAGAGGGGAGAGGTAGGGGGATGGAGAGAGGAGAGGTAGGGGGATGGAGAGAGTGGGGGATGGAGAGGTGTAGGGGGATGGAGAGGAGGTAGAGGTAGGGGGATGGAGAGGTGAGGTAGGGGGATGGAGAGAGGTAGGGGGGGGGATGGAGAGAGTAGTAGGGGGATGGAGAGGTAGAGGGGGGATGGAGAGAGTGTAGGGGGATGGAGAGGTGATAGGGGGATGGAGAGGTAGGGGATGGAGAGGTAGGGGATGGAGAGGAGGGGAGTGGAGAGGTGTAGGGGATGGAGAGGGGATAGAGGTAGGGGATGGAGAGAGGTGGTAGGGGGATGGAGAGGTGTAGGGGATGGAGAGGTGTAGGGGGATGGAGAGAGGGGGGATGAGAGGTAGGGGGATGGAGAGGTGTAGGGGGATGGGAGAGGTGTAGGGGGATGGATGAGAGGTGTAGGGGGATGGAGAGGTGTAGGGGATGGAGAGGTAGGGCGGGTGGGGAGAGAGGTAGGGGGATGGAGAGGTGTAGGGATGGAGAGGTGGGGAGAGGATGGAGGGGGATGGAGAGGTAGGGGGATGGAGAGGTAGGGGGATGGAGAGGTAGGGGGATGGAGAGGTAGGGGATGGAGAGGTAGGGGGATGGAGAGAAAGGGGGATGGAGAGAGGTAGAGGGGATGGAGAGAGGGGATGGAGAGGTGTAGGGGGATGAGAGGTGTAGGGGGATGGAGAGGTAGGGGGATGGAGAGAGGTAGGGGGATGGAGAGGTAGGGGATGGAGAGGTGTAGGGGGATGGAGAGGTAGGGGGATGGAGAGGTGGAGAGGTAGGGGATGGAGAGGTGTAGGGGGATGGAGAGGTAGGGGGATGGAGAGAGGTAGGGGGATGAGAGAGGTAGGGGGATGGAGAGGTGGGGGATGGAGAGGTGTAGGGGATGGAGAGGTGTAGGGGGATGAGAGGTAGGGGGATGAGAGGTAGGGGGGATGGAGAGGTAAGAGGTAGGGGGATGGAGAGGTAGGGGGATAGAGAGAGGTAGGGGGGATGGGGGAGAGAGTGTAGGGGGATGGAGAGGTGTAGGGGATGGAGAGGTAGGGGGGATGGAGAGGTAGGGGGATGGAGAGGTAGGGGATGGAGAGAGTGTAGGGGATGGAGGTGAGGGGGATGGAGAGGTGTAGGGGATGGAGAGAGGGGGATGGAGAGGTAGGGGGATGGAGAGAGGGGATGGAGAGGTAGGGGATGGAGAGGTGTAGGGGATGGAGAGAGGTAGAGGTAGGGGGATGGAGAGAGTGTAGGGGGGATGGAGAGGTAGGGGATGGAGGTAGGGGGATGGAGAGAGTAGGGGATGGAGAGGTAGGGGGATGGAGAGGTAGGGGATGGAGAGAGTGGTAGGGGGGGATGGAGAGAGGGGATGGAGGTAGGGATGGAGAGGTGGGGGATGGAGAGGTAGGGGATGAGAGGTAGGGGGATGGAGAGGTGTAGGGGATGGAGAGGTGATGGGGATGGAGAGGTAGGGGGATGGAGAGGTAGGGGGATGGAGAGGTGTAGGGGATGGAGAGGTGTAGGGGGATGGAGAGGTAGGGGGGGAGAGGTAGGGGATGGAGAGGTAGGGGGATGGAGAGGGGGATAGAGGTAGGGGGATGGAGAGGTGGGGGGATGGAGAGGTGGAGAGGTAGGGGGATGGAGAGGTAGGGGGATGGAGAGGTAGGGGGATGGAGAGGTAGGGGGATGGAGAGAGTGTAGGGGGATGGAGAGGGGGATAGGGGATGGAGAGAGTGTAGGGGGATGGAGAGGTAGGGGATGGAGAGGTAGGGGGATGGAGAGGTAGGGGATGGAGAGGTAGGGGGATGGAGAGAGGTAGGGGGATGGAGAGGTAGGGGGATGGAGAGGTGTAGGGGATGGAGAGGTAGGGGGATGGAGAGAGGTAGGGGATGGAGAGGTAGGGGGATGGAGAGGTGTAGGGGGATGGAGAGAGGTAGGGGGGATGGAGAGGTAGGGGGATGGAGAGAGGTAGGGGGATGGAGAGGGGGATAGAGGTAGGGGGATGGAGAGGTAGGGGGGATGGAGAGGTAGAGGTAGGGGGAGAGGAGTAGGGGGATGAGAGGTAGGGGGATGGAGAGGTAGGGGGGAGGGAGAGGTAGGGGGATGGAGAGGTGTAGGGGGATGGAGAGTGGTAGAGGTAGGGGGATGGAGAGAGGGGATAGAGGTAGGGGGATGGAGAGGTGGGGATGGAGAGGTGTAGGGGGATGGAGAGGTAGGGGGATGGAGAGGTAGGGGGATGGAGAGGTAGGGGATGGAGAGGTTTAGGGGATGGAGAGGTAGGGGGATGGAGAGGTAGGGGGGATGGAGAGAGGGGATGGAGGGGGATGGAGAGGTGTAGGGGGATGGAGAGGTGTAGGGGATGGAGAGAGGTAGGGGATGGAGAGGGTAGGGGATGGAGAGGTGTAGGGGATGGAGAGGTAGGGGATGGAGAGGTGTAGGGGATGGAGATGGGTGATGGGGGATGGAGAGGTAGGTGTAGGGATGGAGAGGTAGGGGGATGGAGAGAGGGGGGATGGAGAGGTGTAGGGGATGGAGAGGTGTAGGGGATGGAGAGGTGTAGGGGGATGGAGAGGTAGGGGGATGGAGAGGTAGGGGGGATGGAGAGGTAGGGGGATGGGAGAGGTGGGGGATGGAGAGGTGTAGGGGGATGGAGAGAGGTAGGGGGTGGAGAGGTAGGGGGGTGGAGAGAGGTAGGGGATGGAGAGGTGTAGGGGGATGGAGAGGTGTAGGGGGATGAGAGTGTAGGGGATGGAGAGGTAGGGGATGGAGAGGTAGGGGATGGAGAGGTAGGGGGATGGAGAGGTGGGGGATGGAGGGGGATGGAGAGGTGTAGGGGGATGGAGAGGTGTAGGGGATGGAGAGGTGTAGGGGATGGAGAGGTGTAGGGGATGGAGAGGTAGGGGGATGGAGAGGTAGGGGGATGGAGAGGTAGGGGGGATGGAGAGGTGTAGGGGATGGAGAGGTGTAGGGGATGGAGAGGTGTAGGGGGATGGAGGAGGGTAGGGATGGAGAGGTAGGGGGGATGGAGAGGTAGGGGATGGAGAGAGTGTAGGGGGATGGAGAGGTGTAGGGGGGATGGAGAGGGTAGGGGATGGAGGGTAGGGGGATGGAGAGAGGTAGGGGGATGGAGAGGTGTAGGGTGGAGAGAGGTAGGGGGATGGAGAGAGGTAGGGGGATGAGAGGTAGGGGGATGGAGAGAGGGGATAGGGGGGGATGAGAGGTAGGGGATGGAGAGGTGTAGGGGGGGTGGAGAGAGGTAGGGGGATGGAGAGGTGTAGGGGGATGGGAGAGGTAGGGGGATGGAGAGGTGTAGGGGGATGGAGAGGGGGGGATGGGAGATGGAGGGATGGAGAGGTAGGGGATGGAGAGGTGTAGGGGGATGGAGAGGTGTAGGGGATGGAGAGGTAGGGGGATGGAGAGGTAGGGGGATGGAGGAGAGGGGGATGGAGAGGTGTAGGGGGATGGAGAGGTGTAGGGGGATGGAGAGGTAGGGGGATGGAGAGGTAGGGGGATGGAGAGGTAGGGGGATGGAGAGGTAGGGGATGGAGAGGTAGGGGGATGGAGAGGTGTAGGGGGATGGAGAGAGGGGGATGAAGGTGTAGGGGATGGAGAGGTAGGGGGATGGAGAGGTAGGGGGATGGAGAGGGGGATGGGGATAGAGGTAGGGGGATGGAGAGGTAGGGGAGATGGAGAGGTAGAGGGATGGAGAGGTAGGGGGGATGGAGAGGTGGGGGGGATGGAGAGAGGTAGGGTGGATGGAGGAGAGTAGGGGGATGGAGAGAGGTAGGGGATGGAGAGGTAGGGGGATGGAGAGGTAGGGGGATGGAGAGGTAGGGGGATGGAGAGGTAGGGGGGGGGATGGAGAGGTAGGGGGATGGAGAGGTAGGGGGGGGATGGAGAGAGGTAGAGGGGGGATGGAGAGGTAGGGGATGGAGAGAGGTAGGGGGTGGAGAGGGGAGGGGGATGGAGAGGTAGGGGATGGAGAGGTAGGGGGATGGAGAGGTAGGGGGATGGAGAGGGGGGGGATGGAGAGGTAGGGGGATGGAGAGGGTGAGGTAGGGGGATGGAGAGGTAGGGGGATGGAGAGGTAGGGGATGGAGAGGTAGGGGATGGAGAGGTAGGGGATGGAGAGGGGGGAGATGGAGAGGTAGGGAGATGGAGAGGTAGGGGGATGGAGAGGTAGGGGATGAGAGAGAGGAGGTAGGGGGATGGGAGAGAGGTAGGGGGGGGATGGAGAGGTAGGGGGGGGGATGGAGAGGGGATGGAGAGTAGGGGGATGGAGAGGTAGGGGGATGGAGAGGTAGGGGGATGGAGAGGTGTAGGGGGATGGAGAGGGTAGGGGGATGGAGAGGTAGGGGATGGAGAGGTAGGGGGATGGAGAGGTAGGGGATGGAGAGGGGATGGAGAGGTAGGGGGATGGAGAGAGGTAGGGGATGGAGAGGTAGAGGTAGGGGGATGGAGAGGTAGAGGTAGGGGGATGGAGAGGTAGGGGGATGGGAGAGGTAGGGGATGGAGAGGTAGGGGGATGGAGAGGTGTAGGGGATGGAGAGGTAGGGGATGGAGAGGTAGGGGATGGAGAGGTAGGGGTGGAGAGGTAGGGGGTGGAGAGAGGTAGGGGGATGGAGAGGTAGGGGGATGGAGAGGTAGGGGGATGGAGAGGTAGGGGGATGGAGAGGGGGAGGGGATGGAGAGGTAGGGGGATGGAGAGGTAGAGGTAGGGGGATGGAGAGAGGTAGAGGTAGGGGGATGGAGAGGTAGGGGGATGGAGAGGTGGGGGGATGGAGAGAGGTAGGGGGGGATGGAGAGAGGGAGGCATGGAGAGGTAGGGGGATGGAGAGGTAGGGGGATGGAGAGGGATGGAGGTAGGGGGATGGAGAGGTAGAGGTAGGGGGATGGAGAGAGGGTAGAGGTAGGGGGATGGAGAGAGGTAGAGGGATAGGGGGATGGAGAGAGGGGAGGTATGGGGGATGGAGAGATGAGGTAGGGGGATGGGGGATGGAGAGGGGGGGATGGAGGGGGGGATGGAGAGAGGTAGAGGTAGGGGGATGGAGAGAGGTAGGGGGATGGAGAGGGTGTAGGGGATGGAGGGTAGGGGGATGGAGAGGTAGGGGGATGGAGAGGTAGGGGGGGATGGAGAGAGGTAGAGGGATGGAGAGAGGTGGGGGATGGAGAGGTAGGGGGATGGAGAGGTAGGGGATGGAGGAGAGGGGGATGGAGAGAGTGTAGGGGGATGGAGAGAGGTAGGGGGATGGAGAGGGTAGGGGATGGAGAGAGGTAGGGGGATGGAGAGAGTAGGGGATGGAGAGAGTGTAGGGGGATGGAGAGGTAGGGGGATGGAGAGAGGTAGGGGGATGGAGAGGTAGGGGGATGGAGAGGTAGGGGGGGATGGAGAGGTAGGGGATGGAGAGTAGGGGGATGGAGAGAGGTAGGGGGATGGAGAGGGTAGGGGGATGGAGAGGTAGGGGATGGAGAGGTAGGGGGATGGGGAGGTGGGGGATGGAGAGGGGATGGAGAGGTAGGGGGATGGAGAGGTAGGGGGGGATGGAGAGGTAGGGGATGGAGAGGTAGGGGGATGGAGAGGTAGGGGATGGAGAGGGGAGGTAGGGGGATGGAGAGGTAGGGGGGGATGGAGAGGTAGGGGATGGAGGATGGAGAGGTAGGGAGATGGAGAGGAGGGAGGGGATGGATGGAGAGGTAGGGGGATGGAGAGGGAGGGGGATGGAGAGGTAGGGGGATGGAGAGGTAGGGGGATGGAGAGGTAGGGGGATGGAGAGAGGGAGAGGTAGGGGGATGGAGAGAGGGAGGTAGGGGGATGGAGAGGGTAGAGGTAGGGGATGGAGAGAGGGAGAGGTAGGGGGATGGAGAGAGGTAGAGGTAGGGGGATGGAGAGAGGGAGAGGTAGGGGGATGGAGAGAGGGGGATGGAGAGATGGAGAGGAGGGGGATGGAGAGGTGGGGGATGGAGAGGTAGGGGGATGGATTAGGTGAGGGATGAGAGAGAGGGAGAGGTAGATGGAGGAGGTAGGGGATGGAGAGGTAGGGGGGAGACCATTAGTAGGGGGATGGAGAGGGGGGAGACTAGGGGATGGAGATAGGAATGATGGAGGAGGTAGGGGGATGGAGAGAGGGAGATGACGACTGTATTTTTCCCTTGTGAAAAGTGTGTGGGGATGGAGAACTATTTGTAGGGGGGGTCCTCCTCAGGTAAAAGGGCGGGTGGAGAGGTTCAGGAGGGGGGATGGAGAGGTAGAGGTAGGGGGATGGAGAGGTGGGGGATGGAGAGAGGTAGGGGGATGGAGAGAATAGGTAGGGGATGGAGAGAGGTAGAGGTAGGGGGATGGAGAGAGGTCACTCCTGGAGGGGGGGGATGGAAATGTAGGGGGATGGAGAGGTGTGATGGAGGTGGAGAGGTCCTCTTTGGAGAGAGGTATCACTCCTCCCTCTTTCTCCTGGAGAGAGGTCCTCCTCTTCTCCTTCCTTCCTCCTGGAGAGGTAGGGGGATCCCCTCCCCTTCCTCAGGGGGATGGAGAGAGGTAGAGGTCCTCACTCCTCCTCCTCTTTCTCCTCCCCTTCCTCACTCATTTAACATTACATTTAGAGGTAGCAGACGGGATGGAGAGCGGAGAGAAATTGGGGGATTCAGAGATGACCTTCCAGGGGGATGGAGCCACTAGAATAGTGCATCTCCCCTTTTAAGGTAGGGAGATGGATTACATTTAGAGGTAGGGGGATGGAGAGAGGGGGGATGGAAGGTCAGGGGATGGAGAGGTGGGGGATGGAGAGAGGTAGAGGTGACAGGGATGGAGTTTGTTCCACCACTGGGGGATGGAGAGCAGGTAGGTTTTGATGGGCTGGAGAGGTAGGGGGATGAAGAGGGTAGGGGGATGGAGAGGTGGGGGGGGATGGAGAGGTGTAGGGGGTTTGAGGTGTAGGGCCTGAGGTGGGGATGGAGAGGCCTAGAGGTGGAGTGGTAGGGGGATGGAGAGAGCTCCGTGGAGGCAAGCACCATGGAGAGGTAGGGGATGGAGAGCTAACCTGGATGGAGAGAGGGGGATGGAGCCGGGGGGATGGAGAGAACTTGGGGGATGGAACACCAGACGGGGATGGGGAGGGTAGGGGGAGATGAGTTGTAGGGGGGATGGCACAGGCAGGGGGATGGGGAGGTAGGGGGATGGAGAGCAGGTAATCCAGACGGGGGATGACAGAGTGCCTGGGATGGAGACCTGGGGGGGATGGAGTGAGGTAGGGGGGGATGGTTGTAGAGCATGAACCTGGAGGGGAACGATGGACCGCCTTGGGGTTATGGAGAACTAGGGGGATGGAGAGGAGGGGGATCAGAGGTAGGGGATGGAGAGAGGTAGAGGTAGGGGGATGGAGAGTTGTCAGGGGGATGGAGAGAGGTAGGGGGATGGAGAGGTAGGGGGATGGGGAGGAAGAGCAGCCCGTCTGGGGAGGTTCAGCTTGATGGAGATGATCCGGGATGGAGAGAGGTATGGGGATGGAGAGAGAGGTGCAGAGATGGAGAGACCTGGTCGATGGAGAAGGGGGATGGAGAAGTTAATTGTGGGATGGAGCATAGGGGGATGGAGAGGTAGAGGTAGGTTATGGAGAGCCAGAGTGACTTAGGGGTATGGAGCGAGAAGAGAGAGGGCCTGGAACAGGTAGCCCTGGAGGGACACCAGTGGGATGAGAGCAGGGGTGAGGAGAGATGGAGAGGTACGGGGATGGAGAGAGGTAGAGGTAGGGGGATGGAGAGGGGATGGAGATGGAGATGCCCAATGGAGAGGGTGGAGAGGAGGATCTGATGGTTCAGAGAGGGAAGGCAGCCGATGGAGGGTAGGGGGATGAGAGCAGAGGAGAGAGGCTTTTGGAGCAGGGGAGCGCTCCGTGATGGAGAGGGGAAGAGGTAGTTGATGACTAGTCTTGAAACCTGACTGATTTGGAAACAAAGAAGGTCAGCTCCAACCATTAGCGTAACTCTCCTCTGTCCGGCACACTTAAAGAGTTTTGGAGAGAAAAGAAAGAAGGGATACTGGAATTATCTTATTTTTTCCTTCGACATCGGAATAGAGTGTAGGTTTTTTCAGGAGGGGTGCAGACCATCAGAATAGTGAAGACGGCAGGGACGTAGCCAGCGGTCAGGGATACTACTGAGCGAAAGACTACTGTAGAGAGAGAAGGTCATCCCAGATGGTCTGCAGAAGAGAGGAGGGATAGGGTCAAGCGGGCAGGTTGTTACCCCCATCCTCCAAGACGTGAGATGTCATCCTCCCCTTCCCTCCCTCCCTCCTCAGAGCTCCTCCTCCTCTCTGAGCAGAACCTCTGCACAGGGTCTCCTCCTGACTTAGCAAACTCCCCTGTCCTCACTCCTCTTTTCAAAATGGTTGACGGTCATCTGCAGAGAGGGAGGAGGGGGAGGGGGAGGAGGATCTCCCCCTTTCTCAGAAGGTGGCTCTTTCTCCTTCCCTTAGAGGCAGATGCCTCCTCCTCCTCCTCTTTCTCCTCCCCTTCCCTCACCCTCCTCTTTCTCCTTCCCTTCCTCACTCCTCCTCCTTCTTTCTCCTCCCCTCCCCTCCTCCTCTTTCTCCTCCCCTTCCTCACTCCTCCTCCCCTTCCCTCACTCCTCCTCTTTCTCCTCCTCCCTCTCTCTTCCTCCTCTTTTCTCCTCCCCCTCTCTCCTCCTCCTCCTCTTTCTCCTCCCCCTTTCTCTCCTTCCCTTCCTCACTCCTCCTCTTCTCCTCCCCTTCCTCACTCCTCCCTTTCTCACTCCTCCTCTTTCTCCTCCCTTCCTCACTCCTCCTCTTTCTCCTTCCCTTCCTCACTCCTCCTCCTCCTCTTTCTCCTCCCTTCCTCACTCCTCCTCCCTCTTTCTCTCCCCTTCCTTCCTCACTCCTCTTTCTCCTCCCCTTCCTCCTCCTCCCTTTCTCCTCCCCTCCTCACTCCTCCTCTTTCTCCTCCCCTTCCTCACTCCTCTTACTCTAGTTTGACATACAACTAACACAGAGGAACTGGTGCTGCTCACCTTACTCTAACTACTGGTGCTAACTACTGGTGCTGCTCACCTTACTCTAACTACTGGTGCTGCTCACCTTACTCTAACTACTGGTGCTGCTCTCAATGGTCAAGATGCTCTCGATGGTGCAGCTGTAGAACCTTTTGAGGATCTGAGGACCTATGCCAAATCTTTGTAGTCTCCTTAGGGGGAATAGGTGTTGTCGTGCCCTCTTCACGACTGTCTTGGTGTGTTTGGACCATGATAGTTTGTTGGTGATGTGGACCTCAAGGAACTTGAAGCTCTCAACCTGCTCCACTACGGCCCCGTCGATGAGAATGGGGGCGTGCTCGGTCCTCCTTTTCCTGTAGTCCGCATCATCTCCTTTTGTCTTGATGCAGTCAGCCATTTTTTTATTTTATTTAACTAGGCAAGCCAGTTAAGAACAAATTCTTATTTACAATGACGGCCTACACTGGCCAAACCCTCCTCTAACCCGGACGACGCTGGGTCAATTGTGCGCCCAGACTCCCACTCACGACCGGTTGTGATACAGCCTGGAATCGAACCAGGGTCTGTAGTGACGCCTCTAGCACTGAGATGCAGTGTCCTTAGACCGCTGTGCCACTCGGTAGCCCCGACATTAAACTATTAAACATTGTTCTGATAGAGTACAGATTGATATTCACAACTTCAATCGGATTCTAGTCAACGAGGGAAATCTGAACACTCACCCACAGAGCATCCCTGTTTAAAGAACTAATGTTGTAGGCTATGGTATTTTTATTTTTATTTGCTGTGTGTGTGTGTGTGTGTGGTACAATCAGAAGTGTTTATGTGACTTTTCCTACAGTTTATTAGGTCTTGTTGTAACTAATGGCAACCACACTTGAACATATTTCGTAGCCCAGTAAAACCAGCTTGCTAGCTTAATACAGGCGTGTGGTTGTAGTAAAGCTGTGACTCTCTCAGATCGTAGTAAAACTGTTAGCTGATCACTGTTCTCACAACCCCCATTTCTGTGTGGTCCCAGTCACTGATTGGGTAATTAAATATGTTCAACTTTAACCACAAAATGTCTGCAATTGATTCCCAGCAGGCAGAGTCCCTCCTCTTGTTAAAGTTCATGTTCCTTCAGAAAGACTATTGTTAAAGTTCATGTTCCTTCAGAAAGACTATTGTAAGTTTAGTTCTTTTTTTTTACAGCGATGACTGACCAGGGTTTCTGTTTTCTCTCTTCTCCCAGATATTTTTGAGTACATATCAGCGGCATCAGGACCATTCTCTCTCTCTCTCTCTCTCTCCTCTCCTCTCCTCTCCTCTCCTCTCCTCTCCTCTCCTCTCCTCTCCTCTCCTCTCCTCTCTGTGATTGGATAGACAGCCTGACGGTTGGAACTCAACATGCCAGTGATGTCAACGCCAGACTTCAGGTTGGTTAACTGATATATGATACGAAGTTCTTGGCAAGATTACATTTATGATACATACGGATGCCGGTTATGTTATTGTCGGCAGGACATCGTGTGTTCTACTTCGTGAATTGTCAATAATTAAAATGTTGGGGTTTTGACACACATCTCTGTAACGTCATGAGTTGTTTATATCCGTGTAGTTACCTGTCTTTTCTGATGTAGACTGTAACCATGGGCAACGTGGAGAGCCAGAACGTCGATCACGCCTTCTACGGCACCCAACATGGCCACCTGTCCCGTAAGCACATGTCTCGATCGCTCCGCGTCTCCAACAAGCACCATCAGTCCAGTTCTGGTTCCAGCCGCCGCTCCCGTGACTGTCACGCCTCGCAAGGCAAAGTGGATCACCGAAACTCTGAGACCTCCACGCGTTCCAGCAGCACCCCTAGTATCCCACAGTCCTTAGCGGATCACGCCCTGGAGCCCTTCAACCAGACCAATGTCCTGTCAGACTACTCCTCTCCGATCTGGGTGGACCGCGTGGCCATGAACCTCCGGCCCGTCTCCTGCCATACCCACCTAGACAACCCGTCTGTAACGCCCCATCAAGACGCAGAGTCACCTGGGACTAGACCCCACGAACCCCAGGGTCTACAGGACAGAGGACTGGGCCTATACAGTAACACAGGGGAGGCGACCTACCTTCAGAAGACTAGAGACGGACCTAGGGAACCTCGAGAGGTGGTCAGCTTCAAGAAGAAGAGATCCAAATCAGCCGACATGTGGAGAGAAGACGACAGTCTGGACTTCAGTCTGTCAGACCTCAGCCGGGAACACCTCACCAGGTTAGAGAAGTGAGACCTCAGCCGGGAACACCTCACCAGGTTAGAGAAGTCAGACCTCAGCCGGAAACACCTCACCAGGTTAGAGAAGTCAGACCTCAGCCGGGAACACCTCACCAGGTTAGAGAAGTCAGACCTCAGCCGGCAACACCTCACCAGGTTAGAGAAGTCAGACCTCAGCCTGGAACACCTGACCAGGTTAGAGAAGTCAGACCTCAGCCTCACCACCAGGTTAGAGAAGTCAGACCTCAGCCGGGAACACCTCACCAGGTTAGAGACAGACCTCAGCCGGCAACACCTCACCAGGTTAGAGAAGTCAGACCTCAGCCAGGAACACCTCACCAGGTTAACAGACCTCACCAGGTTAGAGAAGTCAGACCTCAGCCGGCAACACCTCACCAGGTTAGAGAAGTCAGACCTCAGGTCACCAGGTTAGAGAAGTCAGACCTCAGCCAGGAACACCTCACCAGGTTAGAGAAGTCAGACCTCAGCCAGGAACACCTCACCAGGTTAGAGAAGTCAGACCTCAGCCAGGAACACCTCACCAGGTTAGAGAAGTCAGACCTCAGCC
The DNA here is from genome assembly GCF_034236695.1 of Oncorhynchus nerka. NCBI lineage: Eukaryota > Metazoa > Chordata > Actinopteri > Salmoniformes > Salmonidae > Oncorhynchus > Oncorhynchus nerka. The sequence goes on from NC_088409.1 coordinate 98,088,782, forward strand.
GGGAACACCTCACCAGGTCAGCCAGGGAACACCTCACCAGGTTAGAGAAGTCACCAGGTTTAGAGAATGACCGTGATATACTATGACTATGATATGAGTTTTTTTGAACTTAATTACTTGTAGATTAATGCACTAATTGTAAGTCACTTGTTGGGGAATAATCTGAATTAGTTGGGTAACATAGATAAGATGTTTTTATTTTCATTATATGCTTGTGAGTTACTTCTCATCAGAATGTATCTTGTTGTACTATAGTGGTGGCCGGTTGCAGTTATCTGTTCTCTGTCATGGGGTCAGTTACTTGGGCCGCAGAAAGGGGAGGGGTCAAGCTTGTCTTCATATGTAAACATATCTTTTAAACCAATTATTTATTGGCTCCACAATGTCTGTGTGCCAGTCACTGTGTCTCTGTGATCTTGTCCAGGAGGGGTGTATTTGATATATGCCTGTTGATGAGGTTTTGTTTTATGGTCCTGAGAGCGAGATGAGAACATAGTTTAGAGACAAAAGCTGAATGATAATTTATAGCCAATGCCGTCTGGCTATGTGTGTCTTTTTGCTATAAAGGATCTCAGTTGCAATGTAAGGGACTCTCAGAGAATTCATTGATAGACACTGAATTGATCTGAGAGTCACAGGGTTGTGATGGAGCTCATATAATTAAAGATGGACTTTATGATAACTCTGACTTGTGTTGTGGTTTGCTCTCATGATTTGGTAAATACAGGAAATGTCCACTACACACTCTGGATATGCTAAATGACTAACATGTAAGTGTAGAGAATCGGCCAACTGGAGGGGTTGTCAGTTCAAATCCATTCAATTTACGTCTCTTTTCAGCACAGAGGAGATCATCGACACGGAGGAGGTAGAAGACTTCCCTGATTGTGACGGCCTGCTGGGGCTCGTGTCCCCTGAGGGTCTGGAGAGTCTGGACGCAGCAGGCCGAGCCAACTCCCTGGACCAGCTCTACGGGGGTCAGATGACCCCGACCCGCCGACCCGCTGGACGCTACGCTAAGTGGCACCATGACGCTAACCGCTCCGCCCGAGAGGGTGATAAGATGGTGTCTCCGGAAGAGGAGGATGATGGGAACTCGTACGGAGCGTATACTCTGCCCTGCCGACGCTCACACTGCCTGTCTGAGGGGCTAACCAATCCCCGGGCTGCCACCTGCTCCACAATGCAGGGACGCAGGGCACAGACCATACAGGTAGGATGTCACAATGTTGTTACACTGACTCCATGTTTGTTTTTTAGTCATAGGATGCACACCGAATGCATATCATAGACCACACTGGTAGCATACGTAAGGGATAATTAACGAGGGACTGTGTGTTCTATGGAAACTACAGAACGACGTGGAAGGTGTGTTCCACGACACGCTAGAGGAGTGGAACTGACGTTCCACGGAGTTGCAATATGTTCCAGAGAACCCAGAGAACCCAGAGAACCCCTGGTTTATTCTCCCTTTTAATACCACGGCTATAATTTAACACATTTTGCTGCTAGAAATGTTCATTTGTTTTTATTAGTGATCCCCATTAGTTCCTGCCAAGGCAGCAGCTACTCTTCCTGGGGTTTATTATGGATCCCCATTAGTTCCTGCCGAGGCAGCAGCTACTCTTCCTTGGGTTTATTATGGATCCCCATTAGTTCCTGCCAAGGCAGCAGCTACTCTTCCTGGGGTTTATTATGGATCCCCATTAGTTCCTGCCAAGGCAGCAGCTACTCTTCCTTGGGTTTATTATGGATCCCCATTAGTTCCTGCCAAGGCAGCAGCTACTCTTCCTGGGGTTTATTATGGATCCCCATTAGTTCCTGCCAAGGCAGCAGCTACTCTTCCTGGGGTTTATTATGGATCCCCATTAGTTCCTGCCAAGGCAGCAGCTACTCTTCCTGGGGTTTATTATGGATCCCCATTAGTTCCTGCCAAGGCAGCAGCTACTCTTCCTGGGGTTTATTATGGATCCCCATTAGTTCCTGCCAAGGCAGCAGCTACTCTTCCTTGGGTTTATTATGGATCCCCATTAGTTCCTGCCAAGGCAGCAGCTACTCTTCCTTGGGTTTATTATGGATCCCCATTAGTTCCTGCCAAGGCAGCAGCTACTCTTCCTGGGGTTTATTATGGATCCCCATTAATTCCTGCTAAGGCAGCAGCCACTCTTCCTGGGGTTTATTATGGATCCCCATTAGTTCCTGCCAAGGCAGCAGCTACTCTTCCTGGGGTTTATTATGGATCCCCATTAGTTCCTGCCGAGGCAGCAGCTACTCTTCCTGGGGTTTATTATGGATCCCCATTAGTTCCTGTCAAGGCAGCAGCTACTCTTCCTGGGGTTTATTATGGATCCCCATTAGTTCCTGTCAAGACAGCAGCTACTTTTCCTGGGGTTTATTATGGATCCCCATTAGTTCCTGCCAAGGCAGCAGCTACTCTTCCTTGGGTTTATTATGGATCCCCATTAGTTCCTGCCAAGGCAGCAGCTACTCTTCCTGGGGTTTATTATGGATCCCCATTAGTTCCTGTCAAGGCAGCAGCTACTCTTCCTGGGGTTTATTATGGATCCCCATTAGTTCCTGTCAAGGCAGCAGCTACTCTTCCTGGGGTTTATTATGGATCCCCATTAGTTCCTGTCAAGACAGCAGCTACTTTTCCCAGGGTCCAGCAAAATTAAGGCAGTTATACATTTTTAAAAAACAACATTACAATACATTCATAACATATTTCACAACATATTAAGTGTGTGTCCTCAGGCGTTGTATTACAACATATCTATACCAGAACATCCGTGTGTATAGTGCGTATGTTGTATGTTGTACGTATGTTGTATGTTGTATGTTGTATGTTGTACGTATGTTGTATGTTGTATGTTGTATGTTGTACGTATGTTGTATGTTGTATGTTGTATGTTGTACGTATGTTGTATGTTGTATGTTGTACGTATGTTGTGTGTTGTATGTTGTATGTTGTACGTATGTTGTATGTTGTATGTTGTATGTTGTACGTATGTTGTGTGTTGTATGTTGTATGTTGTATATGTTGTATGTTGTATGTTGTATGTTGTACGTGTTGTATGTTGTATGTTGTATGTTGTATGTTGTATGTTGTATGTTGTGTGTTTTGTAAGCATGTGTCTGTGTTTTGCTTCACCGTCCCCACTGTTCCATAAGGTTTATTTCTATCTGTTTTTTAAATCTAATTTTACTGCTGGCACAAGTTACTTGTTGTGGAATAGAGTTCCATGTAGTCATGGCTCTATGTAGTACTGTGGAATAGAGTTCCATGTAGTCATGGCTCTATGTAGTACTGTGGAATAGAGTTCCATGTAGTCATGGCTCTATGTAGTACTGTGGAATAGAGTTCCATGTAGTCATGGCTCTATGTAGTACTGTGGAATAGAGTTCCATGTAGTCATGGCTCTATGTAGTACTGTGGAATAGAGTTCCATGTAGTCATGGCTCTATGTAGTACTGTGGAATAGAGTTCCATGTAGTCATGGCTCTATGTAGTACTGTGGAATAGAGTTCCATGTAGTCATGGCTCTATGTAGTACTGTGGAATAGAGTTCCATGTAGTCATGGCTCTATGTAGTACTGTGGAATAGAGTTCCATGTAGTCATGGCTCTATGTAGTACTGTGGAATAGAGTTCCATGTAGTCATGGCTCTATGTAGTACTGTGGAATAGAGTTCCATGTAGTCATGGCTCTATGTAGTACTGTGGAATAGAGTTCCATGTAGTCATGGCTCTATGTAGTACTGTGGAATAGAGTTCCATGTAGTCATGGCTCTATGTAGTACTGTGGAATAGAGTTCCATGTAGTCATGGCTCTATGTAGTACTGTGGAATAGAGTTCCATGTAGTCATGGCTCTATGTAGTACTGTGGAATAGAGTTCCATGTAGTCATGGCTCTATGTAGTACTGTGGAATAGAGTTCCATGTAGTCATGGCTCTATGTAGTACTGTGGAATAGAGTTCCATGTAGTCATGGCTCTATGTAGTACTGTGGAATAGAGTTCCATGTAGTCATGGCTCTATGTAGTACTGTGGAATAGAGTTCCATGTAGTCATGGCTCTATGTAGTACTGTGGAATAGAGTTCCATGTAGTCATGGCTCTATGTAGTACTGTGGAATAAGTTCCATGTAGTCATGGCTCTATGTAGTACTGTGGAATAGAGTTCCATGTAGTCATGGCTCTATGTAGTACTGTGGAATAGAGTTCCATCTAGTCATGGCTCTATGTAGTACTGTGGAATAGAGTTCCATGTAGTCATGGCTCTATGTAGTACTGTGGAATAGAGTTCCATGTAGTCATGGCTCTATGTAGTACTGTGGAATAGAGTTCCATCTAGTCATGGCTCTATGTAGTACTGTGGAATAGAGTTCCATGTAGTCATGGCTCTATGTAGTACTGTGGAATAGAGTTCCATGTAGTCATGGCTCTATGTAGTACTGTGGAATAGAGTTCCATGTGGTCATGGCTCTATGTAGTACTGTGGAATAGAGTTCCATGTAGTCATGGCTCTATGTAGTACTGTGGAATAGAGTTCCATGTAGTCATGGCTCTATGTAGTACTGTGGAATAGAGTTCCATGTAGTCATGGCTCTATGTAGTACTGTGGAATAGAGTTCCATGTAGTCATGGCTCTATGTAGTACTGTGGAATAGAGTTCCATGTAGTCATGGCTCTATGTAGTACTGTGGAATAGAGTTCCATGTAGTCATGGCTCTATGTAGTACTGTGGAATAGAGTTCCATGTGGTCATGGCTCTATGTAGTACTGTGGAATAGAGTTCCATGTTGTCATGGCTCTATGTAGTACTGTGGAATAGAGTTCCATGTAGTCATGGCTCTATGTAGTACTGTGGAAAGAGTTCCATGTAGTCATGGCTCTATGTAGTACTGTGGAATAGAGTTCCATGTAGTCATGGCTCTATGTAGTACTGTGGAATAGAGTTCCATGTAGTCATGGCTCTATGTAGTACTGTGGAATAGAGTTCCATGTAGTCATGGCTCTATGTAGTACTGTGGAATAGAGTTCCATGTTGTCATGGCTCTATGTAGTACTGTGAAATAGAGTTCCATGTAGTCATGGCTCTATGTAGTACTGTTTTCCATGTTGTCATGGCTCTATGTAGTACTGTGGAATAGAGTTCCATGTAGTCATGGCTCTATGTAGTACTGTGGAATAGAGTTCCATGTAGTCATGGCTCTATGTAGTACTGTGGAATAGAGTTCCATGTAGTCATGGCTCTATGTAGTACTGTGGAATAGAGTTCCATGTAGTCATGGCTCTATGTAGACTGTGGAATAGAGTTCCATGTAGTCATGGCTCTATGTAGTACTGTGGAATAGAGTTCCATGTAGTCATGGCTCTATGTAGTACGTGTGAATAGAGTTCCATGTAGTCATGGCTCTAGGTAGTACTGTGGAATAGAGTTCCATGTAGTCATGGCTCTAGGTAGTACTGTGCGCCTCCCATAGTCTGTTCTGGACTGTGAAAGAGACCTCGTGTGGCATGTGTTGTGGGGTATGCATGGGTGTCCTAGCAAAAAAAAAAAAAAAAAAAGCTTTTCTTTCAAAAACAAGGACATTTCTAAGTGACCCCAAACTGTTGAACGGTAGTGTTCATTGTAATATTGTTGTATACATTGTTGTTATACATGTTGTATTGTGGATATGTAGTGGTGTTATAAACTTTTGAACGGTAGTGTAGTTTTTTTCCAGCAACACGCTATGATCGATAATGCAGGTAGAACTGTGTGTAACATCCACTGATGAAGCGCGTTTACTAGATGGCGTACAGTGTAGTGGCTGTGTTAACCAAACAGACTTGCTAGTTTAGCTCACCAAGAAACCTAGAAATGTGTTTTAGCATCCGCTGAAGTAGCTAGCAGGTTTACTCGACAGTGGTTGCCGTGGTAACCAAACAGACAGACTCGCTAGTTTAGCTCACCAAACCATCAGTCCTGTAGCTTGCTATTGTGAAATTCTAATTCAACAACGCCAATAATGTTTTCAATTCGACTTTTGCTTTCAAAATGCAGCTCAAACATAAAACATGTCAAAATGAACTGTACCCTAGTTTCTAGAAAGACCCGTCTGTAGACTAGGCTAAGGTTAGTAGCCGTTGAATTCTACCGTGCTGATGTACCGTGCTGATGTACCGTGTTGAATTCTACCGTGTTGATGTACCGTGTTGATGTACCGTGTTGAATTCTACCGTGTTGATGTGCCGTGTTGATGTACCGTGTTGATGTGCCGTGTTGATGTACCGTGCTGAATTCTACCGTGTTGATGTACCGTGTTGATTCTACGTGTTGATGTACCGTGTTGATGTACCGTGTTGAATTCTACCGTGCTGATGTACCGTGTTGATGTACCGTGTTGATGTACCGTGCTGATGTGCCGTGTTGAATTCTACCGTGTTGATGTGCCGTGTTGAATTCTACCGTGTTGATGTACCGTGTTGATGTACCGTGTTGATGTACCGTGCTGATGTACCGTGCTGATGTACCGTGCTGAATTCTACCGTGTTGATGTGCCGTGTTGATGTGCCGTGTTGATGTACCGTGTTGATGTACCGTGTTGATGTACCGTGTTGAATGTACCGTGTTGATGTACCGTGTTGATGTACCGTGTTGAATTCTACCGTGTTGATGTACCGTGTTGATGTACCGTGCTGATGTACCGTGCTGATGTACCGTGCTGAATTCTACCGTGCTGATGTACCGTGTTGAATTCTACCGTGTTGATGTGCCGTGCTGATGTACCGTGTTGATGTACCGTGCTGATGTACCGTGTTGAATTCTACCGTGTTGATGTACCGTGCTGATGTACCGTGCTGATGTACCGTGTTGATGTACCGTGTTGAATTCTACCGTGCTGATGTACCGTGTTGATGTATGTTGAATTCTACCGTGCTGATGTACAATGTACCGTGTTGATGTACCGTGCTGATGTACCGTGCGTTATAGGGCAACCATGCAGGCTCTGGAATGCCGTTTAAGCCAATCAGAAATGAGGATTCAAGAATGCCATGGTATAACACTAATATGATACTGATTTTTAGTCATTTCCGGAGTCGATGTAAATGTGATTCCACATGAAAAACAAACCAATTAGAGTGGAGGATTTGTTAAGGGCACCACTGGTACCCTAGTTTCTAGAAAGACCCGTCTGTAGACTAGGCTAAGGTTGGCCAGGGTAGGATCAGTGACCTCAACTTGTTGGATTTTTTTAAGGGCACCACTGGTACCCTAGTTTCTAGAAAGACCCGTCTGTAGACTAGGCAGGCCAGGGTAGGATCAGGATTTTTTAAGGGCACCACTGGTAACTTAGTTTCTAGAAAGACCCGTCTGTAGACTAGGCTAAGTTTGGCCAGGGTAGGATCAGGATTTTTTGAGGGCACCACTGGTACCCTAGTTTCTAGAAAGACCCGTCTGTAGACTAGGCTAAGTTTGGCCAGGGTAGGATCAGGATTTTTTGAGGGCAGGGTTGCCACCTCCACATCTGCAGAGACGGTATGGACTCTACTCAAGGTGAAGGACTGCTGGTGTGACAGGACTGAAGCTTGGTTTTCTGTCAGTCTGACCACATGTCTGGAGACCAATAGAATGCAACAAGTGTCCATAGACTGTGTGTGTCTCACCTCTACCTTGTGTGTGTGTGTCTGTGGATGGGTGTGTCTCTACCTGTGTCGTGTGTGTGTGTGTGTCTCATCTCTACCTGTGTCGTGTGTGGGTGTGTCTCTACCTGTGTCGTGTGTGTGTCTCATCTCTACCTGTGTCGTGTGTGTGTGTCTCATCTCTACCTGTGTCGTGTGTGTGTGTCTCATCTCTACCTGTGTCGTGTGTGTGTGGGTGTCTCATCTCTACCTGTGTGGGTGTGTCTCTACCTGTGTCATGTGTGTGTATGCGTCTCATCTCTACCTGTGTGTGTGTGTGTGTGTGTGTGTGTCTCATCTCTACCTGTGTGTGTGTGTGGGTGTCTCATCTCTACCTGTGTCGTGTGTGTGTGGGTGTCTCATCTCTACCTGTGTGTGTGGGTGTCTCATCTCTACCTGTGTGTGTGGGTGTCTCATCTCTACCTGTGTGTGTGTGGGTGTGTCTCTACCTGTGTCGTGTGTGTGTGTGTGTGTGTGTCTCATCTCTACCTGTGTCGTGTGGGTGTGTGTCTCATCTCTACCTGTGTTTGTGTGTGTGTGTGTGTGTTTCTCATCTCTACCTGTGTCGTGTGTGTGTGTGTGTGTCTCTACCTGTGTCGTGTGTGTCTCATCTCTACCTGTGTCGTGTGTGTCTCACCTGTGTGACTGTACCTGTGTTTCCAGGATGTGACAGCCGGAGAGGGCAGTGAGTACGAGGACAGTGGCATCGACGGGGTGACTGCTTCGGGGGCGGAGCATCAGTCCCGGCGCTATAAGACCATGTCCATGTCCTTCTCCGTGTGCTCGGCGGCGGGGCGGAGCCTGTTCGCTGGCAGCGACAGCGGAAGCAGCAGCGGGGGAGGAGCCAGTGAGGGGGTCCAGGGGGTCTACGAGAACTTCAGACAGGTGGGTTCTGGTTCACACACACACACACACACACACACACACACACACACACACACACACACACGATCACAATCATCATCTGCTATGTGTGTTTCAAATCAAATGGATTTTTAAAGCCCTTTTTACATCAGCTGATACACAAACCCAGTCTAAAACCCCCAAAACAACAAGCAATGCAGATGTAGAAGCACGTTGGCTAGGAAAAACTCCCGAAAAAGGCCAGAACCTAGGAAGAAACCTAGAGAGGGACCAGGCTCTCAGGGGGGTTTGTTGTTTTCAGTCCTTTGTCTGTCTATGTATTTTAAGCTGCAAACTAATTGCAGTTCGGGAACAATAAAGCTTTATTGATTTGAATGTAATGTAATGTTATGATCAGGAGTTGGAGATGAGCTCATGTCAGACAGAGAGTCTGGAGGAGGCGGGGTCAGCCCTGAGTGACGAGCAGAGCACCATGAGTTCAGCCTACCAATCAGATCCCCTGCACGGCGTCGTCCAGGGAACCGTGAGGAAGGCAGGCCGGCTGGCCGTCAAGAACTTCCTGGTTCACAAGAAAAGCAAGAAGGTGGAGTCGGCCACCAGGAGGAAGTGGAAGAGCTACTGGGTCTGCCTCAAAGGTACCTACCCTACAGTATATACTGTATCTATACACACTGCTATCTAACTATCTACTGGTTCTATACACACTGCTATCTAACTATCTACTGGCTCTATACACATTACAGCTACTGGGTCTGCCTCAAAGGTACATACCCTATCTACTGGCTCTATACACATTACAGCTACTGGGTCTGCCTCAAAGGTACCTACCCTACAGTATATACTGTATCTATACACACTGCTATCTAACTATCTACTGGCTCTATACACATTACAGCTACTGGGTCTGCCTCAAAGGTACCTACCCTACCTATACACACTGCTATCTAACTGGCTCTATACACATTACAGCTACTGGGTCTGCCTCAAAGGTACCTACCCTACAGTATATACTGTATCTATACACACTGCTATCTAACTATCTACTGCTACTGGGTCTGCCTCAAAGGTACATACCCTATCTACTTGCTCTACACATTACAGCTACTGGTCTGCCTCAAAGGTACCTACCCTACAGTATATACTGTATCTATACACACTGCTATCTAACTATCTACTGTATCTATACACACTGCTATCTAACTATCTACTGGGTCTGCACATTACAGCTACTGCTACAAATGTACCTACCTACTACTGCTACTACTACCACTACTACTACTACTACTACACTACTACTACTGCTACTACTACCGCTACTACTACTACTACTACTACTGTTACTACTACTGCTACTGCTACTACTACTACTACTACCACTACTACCACTACCACTACTGCTACTACTAGTACAGTATGACTGCTATTTAACTATCTACTGTATTCTTTATACTCATACTATTACTGATGATACTGAATGGAGGAGCTATCTGTCTGGCTGCCCTCCATACACATTACAGCTTTTATATCTGCTACTAATGCCTTACTCTTTACACGATATACACTATTACTACCATTACTATACACACTGATGCCTTCCACCACTAGTATTACTGCTGCTGCTTTGCTACTTTACATTTTAAAACATGTAAATGGCTTTAGACGATATAGCACTGTACTCAATACAACCCTATGTGATTTAGGACAGTTCCCCTAAGAGCACTGTACTCAATACAACCCTATGTGATTTATGACAGTTCCCCTGAAGAGCACTGTACTCAATACAACCCTACCAGTTCCCCTGAAGAGCACTGTACTCACTACCATGTGATTTAGGACAGTTCCCCTGAAGAGCACTGTACTCAATACAACCCTATGTGATTTAGGACAGTTCCCCTGAAGAGGTACAGCACTGTACTCAATACAACCCTATGTGATTTATGACAGTTCCCCTGAAGAGCACTGTACTCAATACAACCCTATGTGATTTAGGACAGTTCCCTGATGTACTCAATACAACCCTATGTGATTTAGGACAGTTCCCCTGAAGAGCACTGATACAACCCTATGTGATTTATTCCCCTGGAAGAGCACTGTACTCAATACAACCCTATGTGATTTATGACAGTTCCCTGAAGAGGTACAGCACTGTACTCAATACAACCCTATGTGATTTAGGACCGTTCCCCTGAAGAGGTACAGCACTGTACTCAATACAACCCTATGTGATTTATGACAGTTCCCCTGAAGAGCACTGTTCAATACAACCCTATCAGTTCCCTGATACAGCACTGTACTCAATACAGCCCTATGTGATTTATGACAGTTCCCCTGAAGAGGTACAACACTGTACTCAATACACTATGTGATTTAGGACAGTTCCCCTGAAGAGGTACCATTACTAATACACCCTATGATTTAGGACAGTTCCCCTGAAGAGGTCAGCACTGTACTCACAACCCTATGTGATTTAGGACAGTTCCCCTGAAGAGGTACAGCACTGTACTCAATACAACCCTATGTGATTTATGACAGTTCCCTGAAGAGCACTGTTCAATACAACCCTATTGATTTAAAAAGAGGTACATGTAAATACAACCCTATGTGATTTAGGACAGTTCCCTGAAGAGGTATTTACAGCACTGTACTCAATACAACCCTATGTGATTTAGGACAGTTCCCCTGAAGAGCAGTACTGTACTCAATACAACCCTATGTGATTTAGGACAGTTCCCTGAAGAGCAGCACTGTACTCAATACAACCCTATGTGATTTAGGACAGTTCCCCTGAAGACAGCACTGTACTCAATACAACCCTATGTGATTTAGGACAGTTCCCCTGAAGAGGTATTTACAGCACTGTACTCAATACAACCCTATGTGATTTAGGACAGTTCCCCAGTACTGAAGAGCAAGAGCACTGTACTCAATACAACCCTATGTGATTTAGGACAGTTCCCTGAAGAGCACTGTACAGTTCCCCTGAAGAGCACTGTACTCAATACAACCCTATGTGATTTAGGACAGTTCCCCTGAAGAGCACTGTACTCAATACAACCCTATGTGATTTAGGACAGTTCCCCTGAAGAGCACTGTACTCAATACAACCCTATGTGATTTATGACAGTTCCCTGAAGAGCACTGAAGAGTGATTTACAGCACTGTACTCAATACAACCCTATGTGATTTAGGACCGTTCCCCTGAAGAGGTACAGCACTGTACTCAATACAACCCTATGTGATTTATGACAGTTCCCCTGAAGAGCACTGTACTCAATACAACCCTATGTGATTTAGGACAGTTCCCCTGAAGAGGTACAGCACTGTACTCAATACAACCCTATGTGATTTATGACAGTTCCCCTGAAGAGGTACAGCACTGTACTCAATACAACCCTATGTGATTTAGGACAGTTCCCCTGAAGAGCACAATGTACAGCACTGTACTCAATACAACCCTATGTGATTTAGGACAGTTCCCCTGAAGAGGTACAGCACTGTACTCAATACAACCCTATGTGATTTATGACAGTTCCCCTGAAGAGCTATTTACAGCACTGTACTCAATACAACCCTATGTGATTTAGGACAGTTCCCCTGAAGAGGTATTTACAGCACTGTACTCAATACAACCCTATGTGATTTAGGACAGTTCCCCTGAAGAGGTATTTACAGTACTGTACTCAATACAACCCTATGTGATTTAGGACAGTTCCCCTGAAGAGGTACAGCACTGTACTCAATACAACCCTATGTGATTTAGGACAGTTCCCCTGAAGAGGTACAGCACTGTACTCAATACAACCCTATGTGATTTATGACAGTTCCCCTGAAGAGCACTGTACTCAATACAACCCTATGTGATTTATGACAGTTCCCCTGAAGAGCTATTTACAGCACTGTACTCAATACAACCCTATGTGATTTAGGACAGTTCCCCTGAAGAGGTACAGCACTGTACTCAATACAACCCTATGTGATTTATGACAGTTCCCCTGAAGAGCACTGTACTCAATACAACCCTATGTGATTTATGACCGTTCCCCTGAAGAGCTATTTACAGCACTGTACTCAATACAACCCTATGTGATTTAGGACAGTTCCCCTGAAGAGCTATTTACAGTACTGTACTCAATACAACCCTATGTGATTTATGACAGTTCCCCTGAAGAGCTATTTACAGTACTGTACTCAATACAACCCTATGTGATTTATGACAGTTCCCCTGAAGAGCACTGTACTCAATACAACCCTATGTGATTTAGGACAGTTCCCCTGAAGAGCTATTTACAGTACTGTACTCAATACAACCCTATGTGATTTAGGACAGTTCCCCTGAAGAGCACTGTACTCAATACAACCCGATGTGATTTAGGACAGTTCCCCTGAAGAGCTATTTACAGTACTGTACTCAATACAACCCTATGTGATTTATGACAGTTCCCCTGAAGAGCACTGTACTCAATACAACCCTATGTGATTTATGACAGTTCCCCTGAAGAGCACTGTACTCAATACAACCCTATGTGATTTATGACCGTTCCCCTGAAGAGGTACAATTGAAGTCGGGAGTTTACATACACTTAGGTTGGAGTCATTAAAACTCGTTTTTTCAACCACTCCACAAAATTCTTGTTAACAAACTATAGTTTTGGCGAGCCGGTTAGGACATCTACTTTGTGCATGACACAAGTCATCTTTCCAACAATTGTTTACAGACAGATTATTTCATTTATAATTCACTGCATCACAATTCCAGTGGGTCAGAAGTTTACATACACTAAGTTGACTGTGCCTTTAAACAGCTTGGAAAATTCATGAAAATGATGTCATGGCTTTAGAAGCTTCTGATAGGCTAATAGACATCATTTGAGTCAATTGGAGGTGTACCTGTGGATGTATTTCAAGGCCTACCTTCAAACTCAGTGCCTCTTTGCTTGACATCATGGGAAAATCAAAAGACCTCAGAAAATAAATTGTAGACCTCCACAAGTCTGGTTCATCCTTGGGAGCAATTTTCAAACACCTGAAGGTACCATGTTCATATGTACAAACAATAGTATGCAAGTATAAACACCATGGGACCACGCAGCCATCATACTGCTCAGGAAGGAGATGCGTTCTGTCTTCTAGAGATGAACGTACTTTGGTGAGAAAAGTGCAAATCCCAGAACAAGAGAAAAGGACCTTGTGAAGATGCTGGAGGAAACAGGTACGAAAGTCTCCATATCCACAGTAAAACGAGTCCTATATCGACATAACCTGAAAGGCCGCTCAGCAAGGAAGAAGTCACTGCTCCAAAACCACCATAAAAAAGCCAGACTACGGTTTGCAACTGCACATGGGGACAAAGATCGTACTTTTTGGAGAAATGTCCTTTGGTTTGATGTAACAAAAAATAGAACTGTTTGGCCATAATGACCACCGTTATGTTTGGAGGAGGCTTGCAAGCCGAAGAACACCATCCCAACCGTGAAGGACGAGGGTGGCAGCATCATGTTGTGGAGGTGCTTTGCTGCAGGAGGGACTGGTGCACTTCACAAAATAGATGGCATCATGAGGTAGGAGTGGCAAAATGGCTTAAGGACAACAAAGTCAAGGTATTGGAGTGGCCATCACAAAGCCCTGACCTCAATCCTATAGAACATTTCTGGGCAGAACTGAAAAAGATTGTGCAAACAAGGAGGCCTACAAACCTGACTCAGTTACACCAGCTCTGTCAGGAGGAATGGGCCAAAATTCACCCAACTTATTGTGGGAAGCTTGTGGAAGGTTACCCAAAACGTTTGACCCAAGTTAAACAATTTAAAGGCAATGCCACCAAATACTAATTGAGTGTATGTAAACTTCTGACCCACTGGGGAATGTGATGAAAGAAATAAAAGCTGAAATAAATCATTCTCTCTACAATTATTCTGACATTTCACATTCTTAAAATAAAGTGGTGATCCTAACTGACCTAAGACAGGGAATTTTTACTTTGATTAAATGTCAGGAATTGTGAAAAACTGAGTTTAAATGTATTTGGCTAAGGTGTATGTAAACTACCGACTTCAACTGTATATACAGCACTGTACTCAATACAACCGTATGTGATTTATTCATGGCTGTGTAGATGTCCTGATGATATGTGTTGTCTGGTTGCATCCCAAATTACACCCTATTCTCTATATAGTGCACTACTCTGGACCAAGGCCCTAGCCAAAAGTAGTGCACTACTCTGGACCAAGGCCCTAGCCAAAAGTAGTGCACTACTCTGGACCAAGGCCCTAGCCAAAAGTAGTGCACTACTCTGGACCAAGGCCCTAGCCAAAAGTAGTGCACTACTCTGGACCAAGGCCCTAGCCAAAAGTAGTGCACTACTCTGGACCAAGGCCCTAGCCAAAAGTAGTGCACTACTCTGGACCAAGGCCCTAGCCAAAAGTAGTGCACTACTCTGGACCAAGGCCCTAGCCAAAAGTAGTGCACTACTCTGGACCAAGGCCCTAGCCAAAAGTAGTGCACTACTCTGGACCAAGGCCCTAGCCAAAAGTAGTGCACTACTCTGGACCAAGGCCCTAGCCAAAAGTAGTGCACTACTCTGGACCAAGGCCCTAGCCAAAAGTAGTGCACTAGATAGGAATATGGTGCCATTTGAGAGACAACCTAAATATCACAGAGTAGGCCTTTAAAACCACTTGACTGGGCAACATCATTAACCTAAATATCAGGTACTTCCGGGTTGGAGCGAGCGGTCGCATCTGCACTCGGTCCGCAGGTAGTATTACATTTCATTACATTTCATTATAGTACAACGGTTTGATTTGTCTAATCTTAGCAATTTCTTCTTAGCTAGCTACATAGCCGTCTTTGTATCATAGATAATTGCGTAATTATTGTATTTCGTCGTCCTAACGCAGTCTACACTGCCCTGCAGCTAGCCAGCTAGCTAACGTCCACCGTTAGCTAGTCCACCGTCTACCGATTAGCAGCACAACCATTACACTCAACTGAACGACTTGATTAGTGTAGTGTTAGCTAGCTACATAGTTGTCTTTGCTGTCTTCGTATCCAAGATAATTGTGTAGTTTAGAGTGTGTAGTTTTAGAGTGATTATCTTAATTTACCGAGGTTAGCTAGCCAGCTATTTGTCGTCCTTAACGTAGGAGACACTGCTAGCTAGCCAACAGCTAGCCAACGTCTACCGAACAGAACTTCCGCACTCAACAATCCGGTCGCATTTCGCCTCGCTCCACAGGTAGTATCACATTTTTCATTACAGTACAACGGCCTGATTTGTTTGATCGTAGCTAGCTACATAGCTAGCTACATAGCCGTCTTTGTATCAAAGATAATTGTGTAGTCTAGAGCGATTTCCTAGGTTAGCTAGCCAGCTATTGTCGTTCTTTTAACGCAACGTAACGTAATCAACACTGCTAGCTAGCCAGCTAGCCCCGAATAGCAGCACAGTAGAAACTATTACACTCAATGGAACGACTTGATTAGTGTAGTGTCAACAACGCAGCCACTGCCAGCTAGCCTACATAGTCAACAACGCAGCCTCTGCCAGCTAGCCTACTTCAGCAGTACTGTATCATTTTAATCATTTTAGTCAATAAGATTCTTGCTACGTAAGCTTAACTTTCTGAACACTCGAGACGTGTAGTCCACTTGTCATTCCAATCTCCTTTGCATTAGCGTAGCCTCTTGTGTAGCCTGTCAACTATGTGTCTGTCTATCCCTGTTCTCTCCTCTCTGCACAGACCATACAAACGCTCCACACCGCGTGGCCGCGGCCACCCTAATCTGGTGGTCCCAGCGCGCACGACCCACGTGGAGTTCCAGGTCTCCGGTAGCCTCTGGAACTGCCGATCTGCGGCCAACAAGGCAGAGTTCATCTCAGCCTATGCCTCCCTCCAGTCCCTCGACTTCTTGGCAATGACGGAAACATGGATCACCACAGACAACACTGCTACTCCTACTGCTCTCTCTTCGTCTGCCCACGTGTTCTCGCACACCCCGAGAGCTTCTGGTCAGCGGGGTGGTGGCACCGGGATCCTCATCTCTCCCAAGTGGTCATTCTCTCTTTCTCCCCTTACCCATCTGTCTATCGCCTCCTTTGAATTCCATGCTGTCACAGTTACCAGCCCTTTCAAGCTTAACATCCTTATCATTTATCGCCCTCCAGGTTCCCTCGGAGAGTTCATCAATGAGCTTGATGCCTTGATAAGCTCCTTTCCTGAGGACGGCTCACCTCTCACAGTTCTGGGCGACTTTAACCTCCCCACGTCTACCTTGACTCATTCCTCTCTGCCTCCTTCTTTCCACTCCTCTCCTCTTTTGACCTCACCCTCTCACCTTCCCCCTACTCACAAGGCAGGAAATACGCTCGACCTCATCTTTACTAGATGCTGTTCTTCCACTAACCTCATTGCAACTCCCCTCCAAGTCTCCGACCACTACCTTGTATCCTTTTCCCTCTCGCTCTCATCCAACACTTCCCACACTGCCCCTACTCGGATGGTATCGCGCCGTCCCAACCTTCGCTCTCTCTCCCCCGCTACTCTCTCCTCTTCCATCCTATCATCTCTTCCCTCTGCTCAAACCTTCTAAAACCTATCTCCTGATTCTGCCTCCTCAACCCTCCTCTCCTCCCTTTCTGCATCCTTTGACTCTCTATGTCCCCTATCCTCCAGGCCGGCTCGGTCCTCCCCTCCCGCTCCGTGGCTCGATGACTCATTGCGAGCTCACAGAACAGGGCTCCGGGCAGCCGAGCGGAAATGGAGGAAAACTCGCCTCCCTGCGGACCTGACATCCTTTCACTCCCTCCTCTCTACATTTTCCTCTTCTCTCTCTGCTGCTAAAGCCACTTTCTACCACTCTAAATTCCAAGCATCTGCCTCTAACCCTAGGAAGCTCTTTGCAACCTTCTCCTCCCTCCTGAATCCTCCTCCCCCTCCCCCCCTCTCCTCCCTCTCTGCAGATGACTTCGTCAACCATTTTGAAAAGAAGGTCGACGACATCCGATCCTCGTTTGCTAAGTCAAACGACACCGCTGGTTCTGCTCACACTGCCCTACCCTGTGCTCTGACCTCTTTCTCCCTCTCTCTCCAGATGAAATCTCGCGTCTTGTGACGGCCGGCCGCCCAACAACCTGCCCGCTTGACCCTATCCCCTCCTCTCTTCTCCAGACCATTTCCGGAGACCTTCTCCCTTACCTCACCTCGCTCATCAACTCATCCCTGACCGCTGGCTACGTCCCTTCCGTCTTCAAGAGAGCGAGAGTTGCACCCCTTCTGAAAAAACCTACACTCGATCCCTCCGATGTCAACAACTACAGACCAGTATCCCTTCTTTCTTTTCTCTCCAAAACTCTTGAACGTGCCGTCCTTGGCCAGCTCTCCCGCTATCTCTCTCAGAATGCCTTTCTTGATCCAAATCAGTCAGGTTTCAAGACTAGTCATTCAACTGAGACTGCTCTTCTCTGTATCACGGAGGCGCTCCGCACTGCTAAAGCTAACTCTCTCTCCTCTGCTCTCATCCTTCTAGACCTATCGGCTGCCTTCGATACTGTGAACCATCAGATCCTCCTCTCCACCCTCTCCGAGTTGGGCATCTCCGGCGCGGCCCACGCTTGGATTGCGTCCTACCTGACAGGTCGCTCCTACCAGGTGGCGTGGCGAGAATCTGTCTCCTCACCACGTGCTCTCACCACTGGTGTCCCCCAGGGCTCTGTTCTAGGCCCTCTCCTATTCTCGCTATACACCAAGTCACTTGGCTCTGTCATAACCTCACATGGTCTCTCCTATCATTGCTATGCAGACGACACACAATTAATCTTCTCCTTTCCCCCTTCTGATGACCAGGTGGCGAATCGCATCTCTGCATGTCTGGCAGACATATCAGTGTGGATGACGGATCACCACCTCAAGCTGAACCTCGGCAAGACAGAGCTGCTCTTCCTCCCGGGGAAGGACTGCCCGTTCCATGATCTCGCCATCACGGTTGACAACTCCATTGTGTCCTCCTCCCAGAGCGCTAAGAACCTTGGCGTGATCCTGGACAACACCCTGTCGTTCTCAACTAACATCAAGGCGGTGGCCCGTTCCTGTAGGTTCATGCTCTACAACATCCGCAGAGTACGACCCTGCCTCACACAGGAAGCGGCGCAGGTCCTAATCCAGGCACTTGTCATCTCCCGTCTGGATTACTGCAACTCGCTGTTGGCTGGGCTCCCTGCCTGTGCCATTAAACCCCTACAACTCATCCAGAACGCCGCAGCCCGTCTGGTGTTCAACCTTCCCAAGTTCTCTCACGTCACCCCGCTCCTCCGCTCTCTCCACTGGCTTCCAGTTGAAGCTCGCATCCGCTACAAGACCATGGTGCTTGCCTACGGAGCTGTGAGGGGAACGGCACCTCAGTACCTCCAGGCTCTGATCAGGCCCTACACCCAAACAAGGGCACTGCGTTCATCCACCTCTGGCCTGCTCGCCTCCCTACCACTGAGGAAGTACAGTTCCCGCTCAGCCCAGTCAAAACTGTTCGCTGCTCTGGCCCCCCAATGGTGGAACAAACTCCCTCACGACGCCAGGACAGCGGAGTCAATCACCACCTTCCAGAGACACCTGAAACCCCACCTCTTTAAGGAATACCTAGGATAGGATAAAGTAATCCCTCTCACCCCCCTTAAAAGATTTAGATGCACTACTGTTCCACTGGATGTCATAAGGTGAATGCACCAATTTGTAAGTCGCTCTGGATAAGAGCGTCTGCTAAATGACTTAAATGTAAATGTAAATATCACAGAGTAGGCCTTTAAAACCACTTGACTGGGCCACATCATTAACCTAAATATCACAGAGTAGGCCTTTAAAACCACTTGACTGGGCCACATCATTAACCTAAATATCACAGAGTAGGCCTTTAAAACCACTTGACTGGGCCACATCATTAACCTAAATATCACAGAGTAGGCCTTTAATACCACTTGACTGGGCCACATCAGCATTCTAGGGGTCACATCAGCATTCTAGGGGTCACATCAGCATTATAGGGGCCACATCAGCATTCTAGGGGCCACAGCAGCATTCTAGGGGTCACTTCAGCATTCTAGGGGTCACTTCAGCATTCTAGGGGTCACTTCAGCATTCTAGGGGTCACTTCAGCATTCATGGGGCCACATCAGCATTCTAGGGGCCACATCAGCATTCTAGGGGTTCACATCAGCATTCTAGGGGTTCACATCAGCATTCTAGGGGCATTCTAGGGGCCACATCAGCATTCTAGGGGGGGATCCATCATTATTCTAGCATTTCTAGGGGCCATCATTATTCTTGGGGCCACATCAGCATTCTAGGGGCCACATCAGCATTCTAGGGGGGATCACATCAGCATTCTAGGGGCCACATCATTATTCCACATCAGGGGGGATCACATCAGCATTCTAGGGGCCACATAAGCATTCTAGGGGTTCACACAGCATTCATTCATCAGCATTCTAGGGGCCACATCATTCTAGGGGCCACATCTTCTGG
Organism: Oncorhynchus nerka; assembly: GCF_034236695.1. Taxonomy (NCBI): domain Eukaryota; kingdom Metazoa; phylum Chordata; class Actinopteri; order Salmoniformes; family Salmonidae; genus Oncorhynchus; species Oncorhynchus nerka. Next base: position 98,108,824 of record NC_088409.1, read on the forward strand.
GGCCACATCAGCATTCTAGGGGCCACATCATTATTCTAGCATTCTAGGGGCCATTATTCTATCATTATTCTAGGGGCCACATCATTATTCTTGGGGCCACATCAGCATTCTAGCATTCTAGGGCCACATCATTATTCATTCACATCAGCATTCTAGGCCACATCATTATTCTAGGGGATCACATCAGCATTCTAGGGGCCACATAAGCATTCTAGGGGTTCACATCAGCATTCTAGGGGTTCACATCAGCATTCTAGGGGCCCACATCAGCATTCTAGGGGCCACATCAGCATTCTAGGGGCCACATCAGCATTCTAGGGGCCACATCAGCATTCTAGGGATCACATCAGCATTCTAGGGGCCACATCATTATTCTAGGGGATCACATCAGCATTCTAGGGGCCACATCATTATTCTAGGGGCCACATCATTATTCTTGGGGCCATATGCATTCATTATTCTTGGGGCCACATCAGCATCATTCTAGGGGCCACATCAGCATTCTAGGGGCCACATCATTATTCTAGGGGATCACATCAGCATTCTAGGGGCCACATAATTATTCTAGGGGATCACATCAGCATTCTAGGGGCCACATAAGCATTCTAGGGGTTCACATCAGCATTCTAGGGGTTCACATCAGCATTCTACATCAGCATTCTAGGGGGCCACATCAGCATTCTAGGGGCATCACATTCAGGGTTCATTCAGCATTCTAGGGGCCACATCAGCATTCTAGGGATCACATCAGCATTCTAGGGGCCACATCATTATTCTAGGGGATCACATCAGCATTCTAGGGGCCACATCATTATTCTAGGGGCCACATCATTATTCTTGGGGCCACATCATTATTCTTGGGGCCACATCAGCATTCTAGGGGCCACATCAGCATTCTAGGGGCCACATCATTATTCTAGGGGATCACATCAGCATTCTAGGGGCCACATCATTATTCTAGGGGATCACATCAGCATTCTAGGGGCCACATATGCATTCTAGAGGCCACATATGCATTCTAGAGGCCACATCATTATTCTAGGGGATCACATCAGCATTCTAGGGGCCACATAATTCTAGGGGATCATTCTAGGGGTTCACATTATTCTTGGGCATCATCTTGGGGCCACATCAGCATCCTAGGGGCCACATCAGCATTCTAGGGGCATTCTACATAATTATTCTAGGGGATCACATCAGCATTCTAGGGGTTAAGCATTCTAGGGGTTCACATCAGCATTCTAGGGGTTCAGGCCACATCAGCATTCTAGGGCATTCTAGGGCCACATCAGCATTCTAGGGATCACATCAGCATTCTAGGGGCCATCATTATTCAGCATCACATCTTCTAGGGGCCACATCAGCATTTATTCTTGGGGCCAATCATTATTCTTGGCATTCACATCAGCATTCTAGGGGATCACATCAGCATTCTAGGGGCCACATATGCATTCTAGAGGCCACATATGCATTCTAGGGGCCACATCAGCATTCTAGGCCACATCAGCATTCTAGAGGCCACATCAGCATTCTAGAGGCCACATCAGCATTCTAGGGGCCACATCAGCATTCTAGGGGCCACATCAGCATTCTAGGGGCCACATCAGCATTCTAGGGGCCACATCATTATTCTAGGGGATCACATCATTATTCTAGGGGATCACATCAGCATTCTAGAGGCCACATCAGCATTCTAGAGGCCACATCAGCATTCTAGAGGCCACATCAGCATTCTAGGGGCCACATCATTATTCTAGGGGATCACATCATTATTCTAGGGGATCACATCAGCATTCTAGAGGCCACATCAGCATTCTAGAGGCCACAGCCACATCAGCATTCTAGAGGCCACATCAGCATTCTAGAGGCCACATCAGCATTCTAGAGGCCACATCAGCATTCTAGAGGCCACATTAGCATTCTAGGGGCCACATCAGCATTCTGATTATGCGTGCTCCCTCCTGGAGAATCCAGACCGGCACTTCTTACCGCTGGCCACTAGAGAGCAGAATTAAATCGAATAAACAAGCTGTTGTTTATTTGATTTGTTGTTGTTTTCTGCAGGGGCATTTCCCCCTGTCAGATATTAGAAGGAAAGAAAGCTATCACTGTCTAGAAATATACATCACCTTAAACATTTTTCATTGATACTTTATTGTGTTTGACTGCATTTTGCACTTTATAGGAAAAATGGCTATGAACATACATTTGATTTATTGATTGATTGATTGATGATGGTTGTGAGTAACGACCTTGTTCCTGTTTTCTCCCAGGATGCACTCTCTTCTTCTACGAAACAGACGGACGGTCGGGGATCGACCACAACAGTGTCCCTAAACATGCGGTGTGGGCTGAGAACAGTATCGTCCAGGCCGTCCCTGAACACCCCAAGAAGGACTTTGTCTTCTGCCTCAGCAACTGTCTAGGGGATGCATTTCTCCTCCAGGTAGGAGGAGCTCCGTGTGTGTGTGTGTGTGTGTGTGTGTGTGTGTGTGTGTGTGTGTGTGTGATGTACACTGTTTGGTCATTTGTTGTATAACTTGGCTGTATTCCAAGCATGCTGTAGTGTGGAGTAAAGGTCTGCGTAACCTTTTCTCTAACCTCTGACCTCTAACCCCCTGTAGACGTGCAGTCAGACGGAGCTGGAGAACTGGATCACGGCCATCCACTCGGCGTGCGCGGCGGCCGTTGCCAGGCAGCATCACCGGGAGGACACGGTGCGTCTGTTGAGGGCGGAGATTAAGAAGCTGGAGCAGAAGATCGACATGGACGAGAAGATGAAGAAGATGGGAGACATGCAGCTCAGTGCCGTGACCGATACCAAGAAGAGGAAGACCATACTGGACCAGGTGTGTGTGTGTGTGTGTGTGTGTGTGTGTGTGTGTGTGTGTGTGTGTGTGTGTGTGTGAGCTCAGTTACCGATACCAAGACGAGGAAGACTACGAGACCAGTTGTGTGTGAGCTCAGTTACCAATACCAAGACGAGGAAGACTACTGGACCAGGTGTGTGAGCTCAGTTACCGATACCAAGACGAGGAAGACTACTGGACCAGGTGTGTGTGTGTGTGAGCTCAGTTACCGATACCAAGACGAGGAAGACTACTAGACCAGGTGTGTGAGCTCAGTTACCGATACCAAGACGAGGAAGACTACTAGACCAGGTGTGTGAGCTCAGTTACCGATACCAAGACGAGGAAGACTACTGAACCAGGTGTGTATGAGCTCAGTTACCGATACCAAGACGAGGAAGACTACTAGACCAGGTGTGTGAGCTCAGTTACCGATACCAAGACGAGGAAGACTACTAGACCAGGTGTGTGTGAGCTCAGTTACCAATACCAAGACGAAGACTACTAGACCAGGTGTGTGTGAGCTCAGTTACCAAGACGAGGAAGTCTACTGGACCAGGTGTGTGTGCTCAGTTACCGATACCAAGACGAGGAAGTCTACTGGACCAGGTGTGTGTGCTCAGTTACCGATACCAAGACGAGGAAGACTACTGGACCAGGTGTGTAGGAGGGGATTGAAGGAGGGACAAGAAGATAGGAGAGTAGATGATGAAGGTCGTCACTGACGCCAAGAAGAGACAGTATTGATCATGTAATTAGGAGTCCAGACCCTGTTTGTCGAGACTAATATATGTTGTTATTCAGGTTACTGTTTGTTGTGGGGCCATGGATCACTTGGCCCTGTTAGATCCTGACCTACCATGGATCACTTGGCCCTGTTAGACCCTGACCTACCATGGAGCACTTGGCCCCTGTTAGACCCTGACCTACCATGGAGAACTTGGCCCCTGTTAGACCCTGACCTACCATGGAGCACTTGGCCCCTGTTAGACCCTGACCTAGTATTCTCTTAATGAATCCCAAAGTTCATATCGTCCTTAATGGGTCTGTTAATGAACGGCAGATAAAATGTTCCTTTGTTGTGTGTCTGTGAGGTAGTCTCCGTTTGGCTTCCTGGTTGGCTGCCTGGATGGCTGGCTCACTGGTTGCTGACTGGCTGGTTGGTTGGCTGGATGGGTGCCTGGCTGTTGGCTGCCTGCTTGGCAAGCTGGTTTGCTGGGGGACTGTTTGGCTGACTGGTTGCCTGGCTGGTGACTGGCTGGTTGGGTGCCTGTTTGGATGCCTGCTTGACTGACTGTCTGCCTGGTTGGCATGGGCAACTTTGGCAGCGTGGTCTGGTTACACATTGTGCTGAGCTGAATAGAAGCAGGCCTTGCTCCTCAGAAATACTTGTCTCTCAAACGGCATGTTATTCCCTATGTAGTGCCCGTAGGGAATAGGACGCCATTTGGGACTCAACCCTCATACTGTATCAGTCTTTATCTGCTAGAGGTCCTGTATTGTCCCCTCTTCTCTGGGCTAGTTGCCCCCCCACCCTGTCTGGTCCCTCCCCCCTCCACCCTGGCTGGCTCTTCCTCCCCTCCACCCTGGCTGGCTCTTCCCCCCTCCACCCTGGCTGGCTCTTCCCCCTCCACCCTGGCTGGCTCTTCCCCCTCCACCCTGGCTGGCTCTTCCCCCTCCACCCTGGCTGGCTCTTCCCCCTCCACCCTGGCTGGCTCTTCCCCCTCCACCCTGGCTGGCCTTCCCCCTCCACCCTGGCTGGCCTTCCCCCTCCACCCTGGCTGGCTCTTCCCCCTCCACCCTGTCTGGCCCCTCCCCTCCACCCTGGCTGGCCTTCCCCCTCCACCCTGGCTGGCTCCCCCCCCCTCCACCCTGGCTGGCTCTTCCCCCTCCACCCTGGCTGGCCCCCCCCTCCCCCTCCACCCTGGCTGGCCTTCCCCCTCCACCCTGGCTGGCTCTTCCCCCTCCACCCTGTCTGGCCCCTCCCCCACCACCCTGGCTGGCCTTCCCCCTCCACCCTGGCTGGCTCTTCCCCCCCTCCACCCTGGCTGGCTCTTCCCCCTCCACCCTGTCTGGCCCCCTCCCCCTCCACCCTGGCTGGCCTTCCCCCCCTCCACCCTGGCTGGCTCTTCCCCCTCCACCCTGGCTGGCTCTTCCCCTCCACCCTGGCTGGCTCCCCCTTCCCCCCCCTCCACCCTGGCTGGCTCTTCCCCCTCCACCCTGGCTGGCTCTTCCCCCTCCACCCTGGCTGGCTCTTCCCCCCTCTCCACCCTGGCTGGCCTTCCCCACCCCACCCTGGCTGGCTCTTCCCCCTCCACCCTGGCTGGCTCTTCCCCCTCCACCCTGGCTGGCCTTCCCCCCTCCACCCTCCACCCTGGCTGGCTCTTTCCCCCCTCCACCCTGGCTGGCTCTTCCCCCTCCACCCTGGCTGGCCTTCCCCCTCCACCCTGTCTGGCCCTTCCACCCCCTCCACCCTGGCCTCCACCCTGGCTCTTCCCCCCTCCACCCTGGCTGGCCCTGCCCCCCCCATTCCACCCTGGCTGGCCTTCCCCTCCACCCTGGCTGGCCTCTTCCCCACACCGTCTCCACCCTGGTCCTCAGGCCCCTGTTCCCTTCCCCACCCTGGCTGGTCTCTTCCCCTTCTCCACCCTGGCTGGCTCTTCCCCTCCACCCTGGCTGGCTCTTCTCCCCCTCCACCCTGGCTGGCTCTTTCCCCCCTCCACCCTGGCTGGCCTTCTTCACCCTCCACCCTGGCTGGCTCTTCCCCTCCACCCTGGCTGGCTCTTCCCCTCCACCCTGGCTGGCCTTCCCCTCCACCCTGGCTGGCTCTTTCCCCCTCCACCCTGGCTGGCCTTCTTCCCCACCGTCCACCCTGGCTGGCCTTCCCCTCCACCCTGTCTGGCCCCCCCTCCCCCACCCTGGCTGGCACTTCCCCTCCACCCTGGCTGGCCTTCTTCCACCCTGGCTGGCCTTCCCCTGTCCACCCTGGCTGGCTCTTCCCCCTCCACCCTGGCTGGCCTCTTCCCCTTCCACCCTGGCTGGCTCTGCCCTCAGGTACCCCATTATGTTCACCAATCCTAAATATTTGTGGATATGTGTTGAACCTTCTTCACCACAACAGTTCAGCTGTTGAACCTTCTTCCCTGCTACTATTTCTGAGGCGCTGTTGAACCTTCTTCACCACACCGTCTATGTGAAAGGGACCGTTTCAGGTCCTCAGGTACCCGCTGTTGAACCTTCTTCACCACACCGTCTATGTGAAAGGGACCGTTTCAGGTCCTCAGGTACCCGCTGTTGAACCTTCTTCACCACACCGTCTATGTGAAAGGGACCGTTTCAGGTCCTCAGGTACCCGCTGTTGAACCTTCTTCACCACACCGTCTATGTGAAAGGGACCGTTTCAGGTCCTCAGGTACCCGCTGTTGAACCTTCTTCACCACACCGTCTATGTGAAAGGGACCGTTTCAGGTCCTCAGGTACCCGCTGTTGAACCTTCTTCACCACACCGTCTATGTGAAAGGGACCGTTTCAGGTCCTCAGGTACCCGCTGTTGAACCTTCTTCACCCCCGGCCCCGTCGATGTGGCTGGAGGCGTAGTCTCTCTGCTGTCTCCTGTCGTCCACCGTCGGCTCGTTGGTTTTGTTGACGTTTGGGTGGGGGAGACACACGTGGCAGTGTAACCACTCTCAAATGCATAGACACAGCTATGGATGCAAAGACTGTCCATCCGTGAGAAACATGGGATGTACCAAACCCAGATTAACCCTTTTTTTAAAATTTTAAATGGGTTGTTGTGTTTTTTTTTTGTGTTTTTTTTTGTTCTAGATCTTTCTGTGGGAGCAGAACTTGGAACAGTTTCATATGAGTCTGTTCCGGTTCCGGTGTTACCTGGCCAGTCTGCAGGGAGGGGAGCTGCCCAACCCCAAACGCCTGCTAGCCTTCGCCTCCAGACCCACTAAACTGGCCATGGGACGCCTCGGAATCTTCTCTGTGTCGTCCTTTCATGCTCTGGTGAGTTGCGAGCACGCACACACACACACAAGAACTGACGCATGCACACGCATGCACACACACACACACAGTCTGCACACACACAACCACTAGTCTGTCCTCCTGGTCTGTATAACCACTAGTCCTCCTGGTCTGTATAACCACTAGTCCTCCTGGTCTGTATAACCACTAGTCCTCCTGGTCTGTATAACCACTAGTCCTCCTGGTCTGTATAACCACTAGTCCTCCTGGTCTGTATAACCACTAGTCCTCCTGGTCTGTATAACCACTAGTCCTCCTGGTCTGTATAACCACTAGTCTGTCCTCCTGGTCTGTATAACCACTAGTCCTCCTGGTCTATATAACCACTAGTCCTCCTGGTCTGTATAACCACTAGTCCTCCTGGTCTGTATAACCACTAGTCCTCCTGGTCTGTATAACCACTAGTCCTCCTGGTCTGTATAACCACTAGTCCTCCTGGTCTGTATAACCACTAGTCCTCCTGGTCTGTATAACCACTAGTCTGTCCTCCTGGTCTTTATAACCACTAGTCCTCCTGGTCTGTATAACCACCAGTCTGTCCTCCTGGTCTATATAACCACTAGTCCTCCTGGTCTGTATAACCACTAGTCTGTCCTCCTGGTCTATATAACCACCAGTCTGTCCTCCTGGTCTATATAACCACTAGTCCTCCTGGTCTGTATAACCACTAGTCTGTCCTCCTGGGCCATATAACCACTAGTCCTCCTGGTCTGTATAACCACTAGTCTGTCCTCCTGGGCCATATAACCACTAGTCCTCCTGGTCTGTATAACCACTAGTCTGTCCTCCTGGTCTTTATAACCACTAGTCCTCCTGGTCTATATAACCACTAGTCCTCCTGGTCTGTATAACCACTAGTCTGTCCTCCTGGTCTGTATAACCACCAGTCCGTCCTCCTGGGCCATATAACCATTCCATGGTCAGACCTAACCAGCAGTGTCAGGTTTTGTGGGTGAGGTGTTCTGTGTGTTAGATATCCTCCTTTCAATAATGCTGTCTCTGTGAATGTCTTTCTCTCTCTCACCTTTTGTCTGTCTCTGTGTGTGTCTGTCTCTCTCTGTCTCGCTCTGTGTGTTTGTCTGTGTGTCTGTCTCTTTCTCTCTGTATCACTCTCTGTCTTTCACTGTTTCTTTCTCTCTGTGTGTGTCTCTCTCTCTCTGTCTCTCTCTCTCTATCGCTGTTTCTTTCTCTCTGTGTGTCTCTCTGTGTGTGTCTCTCTCTTTCACTGTTTCTTTCTCTCTGTGTGTCTCTCTCTCTCTGTCTCTCTCTCTATCGCTGTTTCTTTCTCTCTCTCGCTGTTTCTTTCTCTCTCTCTGTCTCTCTGTGTGTGTCTCTCTCTCTCTCTCTCTTTCGCTGTTTCTTTCTCTCTGTGTGTGTCTCTCTCTCTGTCTCTTTCTCTCTCTGTGTGTGTCTCTATCGCTGTTTCTTTCTCTCTGTGTGTGTCTCTCTCTCTGTCTCTCTCTATCGCTGTTTCTTTCTCTCTGTGTGTCTCTCTATCGCTGTTTCTTTCTCTCTGTGTGTGTGTCTCTCTCTCTGTCTCTCTGTGTGTGTGTGTCTCTCTCTCTGTCTCTCTGTGTGTGTGTGTCTGTGTGTCTCTCTCTCGCTGTTTCTTTCTCTCTCTCGCTGTTTCTTTCTCTCTCTGTGTGTGTGTGTGTGTGTGATGTAGGTGGCAGCCCGTACAGAGAGCGGGGGGAGGAGACGTACCCAGGCCATGTCACGTACCTCCTCATCCAAACGTAAGAGCAGGTTCTCCTCTCTGTGGGGCCTGGACACTACTTCCAAGAAGAAGACCACAGCCCACCCCACCATCAACCAGGTACGTGTCTTTAACTCCAGCAGACCACAGCCCACCTGCTATGTGTCTTTAACTCCAGCAGACCACAGCCCACCTGGTATGTGTCTTTAACTCCAGCAGACCACAGACCACCAGGTACGTGTCTTTAACTCCAGCAGACCACCTGGTACGTGTCTTTAACTCCAGCAGACCACAGCCCACCTGGTATGTGTCTTTAACTCCAGCAGACCACCTGGTATGTGTCTTTAACTCCAGCAGTCCACCTGGTACGTGTCTTTAACTCCAGCAGACCACAGCCCACCTGGTACGTGTCTTTAACTCCAGCAGACCACAGCCCACCTGGTACGTGTCTTTAACTCCAGCAGACCACCTGGTACGTGTCTTTAACTCCAGCAGTCCACCTGGTACGTGTCTTTAACTCCAGCAGTCCACCTGGTACGTGTCTTTAACTCCAGCAGACCACAGCCCACCTGGTATGTGTCTTTAACTCCAGCAGACCACAGCCCACCTGGTACGTGTCTTTAACTCCAGTAGACCACAGCCCACCTGGTATGTGTCTTTAACTCCAGCAGACCACAGCCCACCTGGTATGTGTCTTTAACTCCAGCAGACCACAGCCCACCTGGTATGTGTCTTTAACTCCAGCAGACCACAGCCCACCTGGTATGTGTCTTTAACTCCAGCAGACCACAGCCCACCTGGTATGTGTCTTTAACTCCAGCAGACCACCTGGTACGTGTCTTTAACTCCAGCAGTCCACCTGGTACGTGTCTTTAACTCCAGCAGACCACAGCCCACCTGGTATGTGTCTTTAACTCCAGCAGACCACAGCCCACCTGGTACGTGTCTTTAACTCCAGCAGACCACAGCCCACCTGGTACGTGTCTTTAACTCCAGCAGACCACAGCCCACCATCCTCCTGGTCTATGTAACCACTAGTCTGTCCTCCTTGTCTATATAACGAAGCAGCTCTGTAGAAATTAACCTGCATAGAGATCTGGAATAATGCCACTTAGAACTGCCACTTAGAACTGCCACTTAGAACTGCCACTTAGAACGGCCACTTAGAACGGCCACTTAGAATAGAACTGCCTCTTAGAACTGCCAATTAGAACTGCCTCTTAGAACTGCCTCTTAGAACTGCCAATTAGAACTGCCAATTAGAACTGCCTCTTAGAACTGCCTCTTAGAACTGCCTCTTAGAACTGCCTCTTAGAACTGCCTCTTAGAACTGCCACTTAGAACTGCCACTTAGAACTGCCTCTTAGAACTGCCTCTTAGAACTGCCACTTAGAACTGCCACTTAGAACTGCCACTTAGAACTGCCACTTAGAACTGCCTCTTAGAACTGCCTCTTAGAACTGCCTCTTAGAACTGCCTCTTAGAACTGCCTCTTAGAACTGCCACTTAGAACCGCCACTTAGAACTGCCACTTATCTCATACATACAACTTCTTTGCTCAGCCATTTTTTTGGAGGGGTTCTATATTGGCCTTGCTGTTTCTCCCTCAGGTCTTTGTTGATGGGGAGGAGCCAGTGAAAAAGCCTCTGGACGGGATCTATGATGTGGACACTGCCAGGGAGAGAGGGGTAAGTAGGCATCACACACACACACACACACACACACACACACACACACTGCCAGGTAAGTAGGCAGTCGGGTACCATTCATCTTCCTAGCTTGGTGGATAACTGATACTGAGGCATCAGTCAAAGAACAGATTGACCTTCATTTACAAAGTCTTTAGGCTGGTAGAAACACTATTTAATGCGTGTCTGTTTCCTAGAAGAGTGAAGAAGAGCCTTCCTCGGGTCACATGTACAGTCAGCAGTGGTGTAAAGTACTTAAGTCAAAAATACTTTAAAGTACTACTTAAGTTGTTTTTTGGGGTGTCTGTACTATTTACTTTTGATATTTTTGACTACTTTTGCTTTCACTTCACTACATTCCTAAAGCAAATAATGTACTTTTTACTCCGTACATTTTCCTTGACACCTAAAAGTACTCGTTACATCTTGAATGCCTAGCAGGACAGGAAAATAATCAAATTCACGCACTAAACAGAGAACATCCCTGGTCATCCCTACTGCCTCTGATCTGGAGGACTCACTAAACAGAGAACATCCCTGGTCATCTCTACTGTCTCTGATCTGGTGGACTCACTAAACAGAGAACATCCCTGGTCATCCCTACTGCCTCTGATCTGGAGGACTCACTAAACAGAGAACATCCCTGGTCATCCCTACTGCCTCTGATCTGGTGGACTCACTAAACAGAGAACATCCCTGGTCATCTCTACTGCCTCTGATCTGGTGGACTCACTAAACAGAGAACATCCCTGGTCATCCCTACTGCCTCTGATCTGGTGGACTCACTAAACAGAGAACATCCCTGGTCATCTCTACTGCCTCTGATCTGGAGGACTCACTAAACAGAGAACATCCCTGGTCATCCCTACTGCCTCTGATCTGGTGGACTCACTAAACAGAGAACATCCCTGGTCCTCCCTACTGTCTCTGATCTGGAGGACTCACTAAACAGAGAACATCCCTGGTCATCCCTACTGTCTCTGATCTGGAGGACTCACTAAACAGAGAACATCCCTGGTCATCCCCTGCCTCTGATCTGGAGGACTCACTAAACAGAGAACATCCCTGGTCATCCCTACTGCCTCTGATCTGGTGGACTCACTAAACAGAGAACATCCCTGGTCATCCCTACTGCCTCTGATCTGGTGGACTCACTAAACAGAGAACATCCCTGGTCATCTCTACTGCCTCTGATCTGGAGGACTCACTAAACAGAGAACATCCCTGGTCATCCCTACTGCCTCTGATCTGGAGGACTCACTAAACAGAGAACATCCCTGGTCATCCCTACTGCCTCTGATCTGGAGGACTCACTAAACAGAGAACATCCCTGGTCATCCCTACTGCCTCTGATCTGGTGGACTCACTAAACAGAGAACATCCCTGGTCATCCCTACTGTCTCTGATCTGGAGGACTCACTAAACCAACATGCTTTGTTTGTAAATGATGTCTGAATGTTGGAGTGGGACCCTGGCTATCCGTAAATAAAATAAAAATGTAACTAGAAAGATCTGGTTTGCTTAAAATAAGGAATATGAAACAATTTTTACTGTTGATACTTAAGTATATTTTAAACCAAATAGTTTTAGACTTTTACTCAAGTTGTATATTACTGGGTGACCTTTTACTCAAGTTGTATATTACTGGGTGACCTTTTACTCAAGTTGTATATTACTGGGTGACCTTTTACTCAAGTTGTATATTACTGGGTGACCTTTTACTCAAGTTGTATATTACTGGGTGACCTTTTACTCAAGTTGTATATTACTGGGTGACCTTTTACTCAAGTTGTATATTACTGGGTGACCTTTTACTCAAGTTGTATATTACTGGGTGACCTTTTACTCAAGTTGTATATTACTGGGTGACCTTTTACTCAAGTTGTATATTACTGGGTGACCTTTTACTCAAGTTGTATATTACTGGGTGACCTTTTACTCAAGTTGTATATTACTGGGTGACCTTTTACTCAAGTTGTATATTACTGGGTGACCTTTTACTCAAGTTGTATATTACTGGGTGACCTTTTACTCAAGTTGTATATTACTGGGTGACCTTTACTCAAGTTGTATATTACTGGGTGACCTTTACCTTTACTCAAGTTGTATATTACTGGGTGACCTTTTACTCAAGTTGTATATTACTGGGTGACCTTTTACTCAAGTTGTATATTACTGGGTGACCTTTTACTCAAGTTGTATATTACTGGGTGACCTTTTACTCAAGTTGTATATTACTGGGTGACCTTTTACTCAAGTTGTATATTACTGGGTGACCTTTTACTCAAGTTGTATATTACTGGGTGACCTTTTTACTCAAGTTGTATATTACTGGGTTGTATATTTCACCTTTCACTCAAGTTGTATATTACTGGGTGACCTTTTACTCAAGTTGTATATTACTGGGTGACCTTTTACTCAAGTTGTATATTACTGGGTGACCTTTTACTCAAGTTGTATATTACTGGGTGACCTTTTACTCAAGTTGTATTTTACTGGGTGACCTTTTACTCAAGTTGTATATTACTGGGTGACCTTTTACTCAAGTTGTATATTACTGGGTGACCTTTTACTCAAGTTGTATATTACTGGGTGACCTTTTACTCAAGTTGTATATTACTGGGTGACCTTTTACTCAAGTTGTATTTTACTGGGTGACCTTTTACTCAAGTTGTATATTACTGGACCTTTTACTCAAGTGACCTTTTGGGACTCAAGTTGTATTTTACTGGGTGACCTTTTACTCAAGTTGTATATTACTGGGTGACCTTTTACTCAAGTTGTATATTACTGGGTGACCTTTTACTCAAGTTGTATATTACTGGGTGACCTTTTACTCAAGTTGTATTTTACTGGGTGACCTTTTACTCAAGTTGTATATTACTGGGTGACCTTTTACTCAAGTTGTATATTACTGGGTGACCTTTACTCAAGTTGTATATTACTGGGTGACCTTTTACTCAAGTTGTATATTACTGGGTGACCTTTTACTCAAGTTGTATATTACTGGGTGACCTTTTACTCAAGTTGTATATTACTGGGTGACCTTTTACTCAAGTTGTATATTACTGGGTGACCTTTTACTCAAGTTGTATTTTACTGGGTGACCTTTTACTCAAGTTGTATATTACTGGGTGACCTTTTACTCAAGTTGTATATTACTGGGTGACCTTTTACTCAAGTTGTATATTACTGGGTGACCTTTTACTCAAGTTGTATTTTACTGGGTGACCTTTTACTTTTACTTGAGGCATTTTATATTAATGTATCTTTTACTTTTCCTCAAATATGACAGTTGGGTACTTTACCCACCACTGACAGGTAGTCATGCAAGTTCAAATCCCCGAGCTGACAAGGTACAAATCTGTCGTTCTGCCCCCCTGAACAAGGCAGTTAACCCCACTGTTCCTAGGCCGTCATTGTAAAATAATAATTTGTTCTTAACTGACTTGCCCTAGTTAAATAAAGGTTAAATAAAGGTTAAATAAAGGTTAAATAAAGGTTAAATAAAACAAACAAGCTAGTTCTAAACCATGTCTTTCTATCTCTCCAGAAGAGTCATGAGGGGAAGAGTCTTCCTCAGGTCAACTCAGACATTCACATGACAGACAGTGATATCTGGGTGCCTGACCACCTGACCCCGTCCTGGGTGTGTCTTCCTAACGACCAGCCTGTCCTCGTCATCATCCAGCCTAGAGAGTCTGCTCTGTACGCGCTGGAGACCATCTGCAAGGTAACTAGCAACTTAACTAACCTACACTGGAGACCGTCTGCAAGGTAACTAGCAACTTAACTAACCTATACCGGAGACCATCTGCAAGGTAACTAGCAACTTAACTAACCTACAATGAAAACCGTCTGCAAGGTAACTAGCACCTTAACTAACCTACACTGGAGACAGTCTCCAAGGTAACTAGCAACTTAACTAACCTACACCGGAGACCATCTGCAAGGTAACTACCAACTTAACTAACCTAAACCGGAGACCATCTGCAAGGTAACTAGCAACTTAACTAACCTACAATGAAAACCGTCTGCAAGGTAACTAGCAACTTAACTAACCTACACCAGGAGACCGTCTGCAAGGTAACTAGCAACTTAACTAACCTACACTGGAGAGAGTCTCCAAGGTAACTACCAACTTAACTAACCTACACCAGGAGACCGTCTGCAAGGTAACTAGCAACTTAACTAACCTAAACCGGAGACAGTCTCCAAGGTAACTAGCAACTTAACTAACCTACACCAGGAGACCGTCTGCAAGGTAACTAGCAACTTAACTAACCTAAACCGGAGACCATCTGCAAGGTAACTAGCAACTTAACTAACCTACAATGAAAACCGTCTGCAAGGTAACTAGCAACTTAACTAACCTAAACCGGAGACAGTCTCCAAGGTAACTAGCAACTTAACTAACCTAAACCGGAGACAGTCTGCAAGGTAACTAGCAACTTAACTAACCTACACCGGAGACAGTCTCCAAGGTAACTAGCAACTTAACTAACCTACACTGGAGACCATCTGCAAGGTAACTAGCAACTTAACTAACCTAAACCGGAGACCGTCTGCAAGGTAACTAGCAACTTAACTAACCTAAACCGGAGAACACCTGCAGCTTTCCAGAGTAGAGAACAATGATGTTATGCCTCATCACACCAAGTGGTCCGTCCATCTCTTCCTGTCCTGGACTAGTTTAGTGTTCTAGTAACAGTATACATTCCTGTATGATTGGCTACGGTAAGGATGAGTCCTGTATGATTGGCTACGGTAAGGATGAGTCCTGTATGATTGGCTACGGTGAGGATGAGTCCTGTATGATTGGCTACGGTAAGGATGAGTCCTGTATGATTGGCTACGGTAAGGATGAGTCCTGTATGATTGGCTACGGTAAGGATGAGTCCTGTATGATTGGCTACGGTAAGGATGAGTCCTGTATGATTGGCTACGGTAAGGATGAGTCCTGTATAACAGGTTCTTCTCTTTAACCCTTTTCACACGTACCATCACAAGGGTAAAACTGGCCATTTTGATTTCACCAACAAACAAATGTAATCAAATCAAGCCGATTTTGTCGGTGGAAACGGGTGGCAGATGGATAACAATGACACGTTAACTCTCTACGGAACATAACAGGACTGATATCAGTCCATGACTTCCCCGTTATTTCTCCCCAATCAGCCCCACAGACGATGAAGAGTGGACATACACTCACAGGCATTATGGCTGCTACCTCACACTCACAGGCATTATGGCTGCTACCTCACACTGGCATTATGGCTGCTACCTCACACTCACAGGCATTATGGCTGCTACCTCACACTGGCATTATGGCTGCTACCTCACACTGGCATTATGGCTGCTACCTCACACAGGCATTATGGCTGCTACCTCACACTCACAGGCATTATGGCTGCTACCTCACACTCACAGGCATTATGGCTGCTACCTCACACAGACACAGGCATTATGGCTGCTACCTCACACTCACAGGCATTATGGCTGCTACCTCACACTCACAGGCATTATGGCTGCTACCTCACACTCACAGGCATTATGGCTGCTACCTCACACTCACAGGCATTATGGCTGCTACCTCACACTCACAGGCATTATGGCTGCTACCTCACACTCACAGGCATTATGGCTGCTACCTCACACTCACAGGCATTATGGCTGCTACCTCACACAGGCATTATGGCTGCTACCTCACACTCACAGGCATTATGGCTGCTACCTCACACTCACAGGCATTATGGCTGCTACCTCACACTCACAGGCATTATGGCTGCTACCTCACACTCACAGGCATTATGGCTGCTACCTCACACTCACAGGCATTATGGCTGCTACCTCACACTCACAGGCATTATGGCTGCTACCTCACACTCACAGGCATTATGGCTGCTACCTCACACTCACAGGCATTATGGCTGCTACCTCACACTCACAGGCATTATGGCTGCTACCTCACACAGACACAGGCATTATGGCTGCTACCTCACACTCACAGGCATTATGGCTGCTACCTCACACTCACAGGCATTATGGCTGCTACCTCACACTCACAGGCATTATGGCTGCTACCTCACACAGACACAGGCATTATGGCTGCTACCTCACACTCACAGGCATTATGGCTGCTACCTCACACTCACAGGCATTATGGCTGCTACCTCACACTCACAGGCATTATGGCTGCTACCTCACACTCACAGGCATTATGGCTGCTACCTCACACTCACAGGCATTATGGCTGCTACCTCACACAGACACAGGCATTATGGCTGCTACCTCACACTCACAGGCATTATGGCTGCTACCTCACGCTCACAGGCATTATGGCTGCTACCTCACGCTCACAGGCATTATGGCTGCTACCTCACACACTCACAGGCATTATGGCTGCTACCTCACACTCACAGGCATTATGGCTGCTACCTCACACAGACACAGGCATTATGGCTGCTACCTCACACAGACACAGGCATTATGGCTGCTACCTCACACACTCACAGGCATTATGGCTGCTACCTCACACTGGCATTATG
Source organism: Oncorhynchus nerka (assembly GCF_034236695.1). Lineage (NCBI taxonomy): Eukaryota > Metazoa > Chordata > Actinopteri > Salmoniformes > Salmonidae > Oncorhynchus > Oncorhynchus nerka. Next base: position 98,125,637 of record NC_088409.1, read on the forward strand.
GCTGCTACCTCACACACTCACAGGCATTATGGCTGCTACCTCACACTCACAGACATTATGGCTCCTACCTCACACTCACAGGCATTATGGCTGCTACCTCACACTCACAGGCATTATGGCTGCTACCTCACACTCACAGGCATTATGGCTGCTACCTCACACTCACAGGCATTATGGCTGCTACCTCACACTCACAGGCATTATGGCTGCTACCTCACACTCACAGGCATTATGACTGCTACCTCACACTCACAGGCATTATGGCTGCTACCTCACACTCACAGGCATTATGGCTGCTACCTCACACTCACAGGCATTATGGCTGCTACCTCACACAGGCATTATGGCTGCTACCTCACACAGGCATTATGGCTGCTACCTCACACAGACACAGGCATTATGGTTGCTACCTCACACACTCACAGGCATTATGGCTGCTACCTCACACAGGCATTATGGCTGCTACCTCACACAGGCATTATGGCTGCTACCTCACACTCACAGGCATTATGGCTGCTACCTCACACTCACAGGCATTATGGCTGCTACCTCACACTCACAGGCATTATGGCTGCTACCTCACACTCACAGGCATTATGGCTGCTACCTCACACTCACAGGCATTATGGCTGCTACCTCACACTCACAGGCATTATGGCTGCTACCTCACACTCACAGGCATTATGGCTGCTACCTCACACTCTCAGGCATTATGGCTGCTACCTCACACTCACAGGCATTATGGCTGCTACCTCACACTCACAGGCATTATGGCTGCTACCTCACACTCACAGGCATTATGGCTGCTACCTCACACTCACAGGCATTATGGCTTCTACCTCACACTCACAGGCATTATGGCTGCTACCTCACACACTCACAGGCATTATGGCTGCTACCTCACACACTCACAGGCATTATGGCTGCTACCTCACACAGGCATTATGGCTGCTACCTCACACAGGCATTATGGCTGCTACCTGACACTCAGGTATTATGGCTGCTACCTCACACTCACAGGCATTATGGCTGCTACCTCACACAGGCATTATGGCTGCTACCTCACACTCACAGGCATTATGGCTGCTACCTCACACAGGCATTATGGCTGCTACCTCACACAGGCATTATGGCTGCTACCTCACACTCACAGGCATTATGGCTGCTACCTCACACTCACAGGCATTATGGCTGCTACCTCACACTCACAGGCATTATGGCTGCTACCTCACACTCACAGGCATTATGGCTGCTACCTCACACAGGCATTATGGCTGCTACCTCACACTCACAGGCATTATGGCTGCTACCTCACACTCACAGGCATTATGGCTGCTACCTCACACTCACAGGCATTATGGCTGCTACCTCACACTCACAGGCATTATGGCTGCTACCTCACACTCACAGGCATTATGGCTGCTACCTCACACTCACAGGCATTATGGCTGCTACCTCACACTCACAGGCATTATGGCTGCTACCTCACACTCACAGGCATTATGGCTGCTACCCCTCACACTCACAGGCATTATGGCTGCTACCCCTCACACTCACAGGCATTATGGCTGCTACCTCACACAGACACAGGCATTATGGCTGCTACCTCACACTCACAGGCATTATGGCTGCTACCTCACACTCACAGGCATTATGGCTGCTACCTCACACTCACAGGCATTATGGCTGCTACCTCACACTCACAGGCATTATGGCTGCTTTCCCTCACACAGACACAGGCATTATGGCTGCTACCTCACACTCACAGGCATTATGGCTGCTACCTCACACTCACAGGCATTATGGCTGCTACCTCACACTCACAGGCATTATGGCTGCTACCTCACACTCACAGGCATTATGGCTGCTGCCTCACACTCACAGGCATTATGGCTGCTACCTCACACAGACACAGGCATTATGGCTGCTACCTCACACTCACAGGCATTATGGCTGCTACCTCACGCTCACAGGCATTATGGCTGCTACCTCACGCTCACAGGCATTATGGCTGCTACCTCACACACTCACAGGCATTATGGCTGCTACCTCACACTCACAGGCATTATGGCTGCTACCTCCACTGACACAGGCATTATGGCTGCTACCTCACACAGACACAGGCATTATGGCTGCTACCTCACACACTCACAGGCATTATGGCTGCTACCACACTGGCATTATGGCTGCTTCCTCCACACACTCACAGGCATTATGGCTGCTTCCTCACACTCACAGACATTATGGCTGCTACCTCACACTCACAGGCATTATGGCTGCTACCTCACACTCACAGGCATTATGGCTGCTACCTCACACTCACAGGCATTATGGCTGCTACCACACTCACAGGCATTATGGCTGCTACCTCACACTCACAGGCATTATGACTGCTACCTCACACTCACAGGCATTATGGCTGCTACCTCACACTCACAGGCATTATGGCTGCTACCTCACACTCACAGGCATTATGGCTGCTACCTCACACAGGCATTATGGCTGCTACCTCACACAGGCATTATGGCTGCTACCTCACACAGACACAGGCATTATGGTTGCTACCTCAAACACTCACAGGCATTATGGCTGCTACCTCACACAGGCATTATGGCTGCTGCCCTCACACAGGCATTATGGCTGCTACCTCACACTCACAGGCATTATGGCTGCTACCTCACACTCACAGGCATTATGGCTGCTACCTCACACTCACAGGCATTATGGCTGCTACCTCACACTCACAGGCATTATGGCTGCTACCTCACACTCACAGGCATTATGGCTGCTACCTCACACTCACAGGCATTATGGCTGCTACCTCACACTCACAGGCATTATGGCTGCTACCTCACACTCTCAGGCATTATGGCTGCTACCTCACACTCACAGGCATTATGGCTGCTACCTCACACTCACAGGCATTATGGCTGCTACCTCACACTCACAGGCATTATGGCTGCTACCTCACACTCACAGGCATTATGGCTTCTACCTCACACTCACAGGCATTATGGCTGCTACCTCACACACTCACAGGCAATATGGCTGCTACCTCACACACTCACAGGCATTATGGCTGCTACCTCACACAGGCATTATGGCTGCTACCTCACACAGGCATTATGGCTGCTACCTCACACTCAGGTATTATGGCTGCTACCTCACACTCACAGGCATTATGGCTGCTACCTCACACCCACAGGCATTATGGCTGCTACCTCACACAGGCATTATGGCTGCTACCTCACACAGACACAGGCATTATGGTTGCTACCTCACACACTCACAGGCATTATGGCTGCTACCTCACACACTCACAGGCATTATGGCTGCTACCTCACACACTCACAGGCATTATGGCTGCTACCTCACACTCACAGGCATTATGGCTGCTACCTCACACAGGCATTATGGCTGCTACCTCACACTCACAGGCATTATGGCTGCTACCTCACACTCACAGGCATTATGGCTGCTACCTCACACTCACAGGCATTATGGCTGCTACCTCACACAGGCATTATGGCTGCTACCTCACATTGAAATTAGCTCAGTAATGAGACAGGAACTGAGTCCCAAAAGGACTCTGTTCTTCTCCTCTCCACCTGTTTCCCCTCCCTCTCCCCCTCCCCCTCTCTCCCTGTTTCCCCTCCCTCTCCCCCTCCCCCTCTCCCCCTGTTTCCCCTCCCTCCCCCCCCAGTTTCCCTCCCCTCCCCCTGTTCCCCCCCTGTTCCCCCTGTTTCCCCTCTCCCCTGTTTCCCCTCTCTCACCTGTTTCCCTCCCTCTCCCCCTGTTTCCCCTCCCTCTCCCCCTGTTTCCCCTCCCTCTCACCCTGTTTCCCATCCCTCTCCCCCTGTTTCCCCCCAGGGAGAAGTTTCCCCCTGTTTCCCCTCCCCTCCCTCTCCCCTGTTCCTCCTCCCTCCCTCCCCCTTGTTTCCCTCTCCCCCTGTTCCCCTCCCTCTCCCCCTGTTTCCCCTCTCCCCTGTTTCCCCTCCCTCTCCCCCTGTCCCCCCGTTTCCCCTCCCCTCCTCTCCCCCTGTCCCCCTCCCTCTCCCCTGTCCCCCTCCCTCTCCCCCTTCCCCCCTGTTTCCCCTCCCTCTCCCCCTGTCCCCCTCCCTCTCCCCCTGTCCCCCTCCCTCTCCCCCTGTTACCCCTCCCTCTCCCCTGTTACCCCTCCCTCTCCCATGTTTTCTCCCCCTGTCCCCCTCTCCCCCTGTTTCCCCCCTCTGTACTGTTTCCCCTCCTTCTCCCCTGTTTCCCTCCCTCTCCCCCTGTCCCCCTCCCTCTCCCCTGTTTCCCCTCCCTCTCCCCCCTGTTTCCCCTCCCTCTCCCCCTGTTACCCCTCCCTCTCCTCCTGTTCCCCCTCTCCCCCCCTGTTACCCCTCCCTCTCTCCTGTTTCCCATCCCTCTCCTCCTGTTCCCCCTCTCTCTCCCCCTGTTTCCCCTCCCTCTCCCCCTGTTTTCCCCCTCTCCCCCTGTCCCCCCTCCCTCTCCCCCTGTCCCCCTCTCCCCTGTCCCCCTCTCCCCCTGTTTTCCCTCTCCCCCTGTTTTCCCTCTCCCCTGTTTTCCCTCTCCCCTGGTTTCCCCTCCCTCTCCCCCTGTTTCCCTCCCTCTCCCCTGTTACCCCTCCTCTCCCCTGTTCCCCCTCTCTCTCCCCTGTTACCCCTCCCTCTCCCCTGTTTCCCATCCCTCTCCTCCTGTTCCCCCTCTCTCTCCCCTGTTTCCCCTCCCTCTCCCCTGTTTTCCCCCCTCTCCCCTGTTTCCCCTCCCTCTCCCCCTGTTTCCCCTCCCTCTCCCCTGTTTCCCCCTCTCCCCTGTTTCCCCTCCCTGTCCCCCCTCTCCCCTGTCCCCCTCTCCCCCCTGTCCCCCTCCCTCCCCTTGTTTCCCCCCTTCTCCCCCTGTCCCCCTCTCTCCCTGTTTCCCCTCCCTCTCTCCCCTGTTTCCCCTCCCTCTCCTCCTGTTCCCCCTCTCTCTCCCCTGTTACCCCTCCCTCTCCTCCTGTTTCCCTCCCTTCTATCCCTGTTTCCCCCCTCTCCTCCTGTTCCCCCTCTCTCCCTGTTTCCCCTCCCTCTCTCCCTGTTTCCCCTCCCTCTCCTCCTGTTCCCCCTCTCTCTCCCCCTGTTACCCCTCTCTCTCCCCCTGTTACCCCTCTCTCTCCCCCTGTCCCCCCTCTCCCCTGTCCCCCTGTCCCCCCTCTCCCCTGTCCCCCTCTCCCCTGTCCCCCTCCCTCTCCTCCTGTTCCCCCTCTCTCTCCCCCCCCTTCCCCCCTCTCCCCCTGTCCCCCCCTCCCCCTGTTTCCCCCTCCCTCTCTCCACAGTTGTCCCTCCTTCTCCCCCTGTTTCCCCCTGTCCCCCTCTCCCCCTGTCCCCCTCTCCCCTGTTTCCCCTCCCTCTCCCCCCTGTCCCCCCCTCTCCCCCTGTTTCCCCTCCCTCTCTCCCTGTTTCCCATCCCTCTCCTCCTGTTCCCCCTCTCTCTCCCCTGTCCCCCCCTCTCCCCCTGTTTCCCTCCCTCTCTCCCTGTTTCCCCTCCCTCTCCTCCTGTTCCCCCTCTCTCTCCCCTGTTACCCCTCCCTCTCCTCCTGTTCCCCTCCCTCTCCCCTGTTCCCCTCCCTCTCCCCCTGTTTCCCTCTCCCCCTGTCCCCCTCTCCCCCTGTTTCCCTCCCTCTCCCCTGTCCCCCCTCTCCCCCTGTCCCCCTCCCTCTCCTCCTGTTCCCCCTCTCTCTCCCCTGTTACCCCTCCCTCTCTCCCTGTTTCCCCTCCTTCTCCCTGTTTCCCCCCCTCCCCCTGTCCCCCTCTCCCCTGTTTCCCATCCCTCTCCTCCTGTTCCCCCTCTCTCTCCCCCTGTTTCCCCTCCCTCTCCCCCTGTTTCCCCTCCCTCTCCCCCTGTTTTCCCTCTCCCCCTGTTTTCCCTCTCCCCCTGTTTTCCCTCTCCCCCCCTTTTCCCTCTCCCCTGTTCCCCTCCTCTCCCCTGTTTCCCCTCTCCCCTGTTTCACAGGAGGAGAGGGAGGGGTAACAGGGGGAGAGGAGGGGTAACAGGGGGAGAGGAGGGGAAACAGGGGAGAGGGAGGGAAAAGGGGGAGGGAGGGGAAACAGGGGGAGAGGGGGGAACAGGGGAGAGGGGAAACAGGGAGAGAGGGAAACAGGGGAGGAGGGGGAACAGGGGAGGGAGGGAAACAGGGGGAGAGGAAAACGAAACCCCTCCCCCCTGTTCCCTCCCTCTCCCCTGTTTCCCCTCTCCCCCTGTTCCCCTCCCTCTCCCCCAGACTGTTTCCCCCTCTCACCCTGTTTCCCCTCCCTCTCCCCTGTCCCCCTCTCCCCCTGTTTCCCCTCCCTCTCCCCCTGTCCCCCCTCTCCCCCTGTTTCCCCTCCCTCTCCCCCTGTTTCCCCCTCTCACCCCCCTTCCCTCCCTCTCCCCCTGTCCCCCTCTCCCCCTGTTTCCCCTCCCTCCCCCTGTCCCCCTCTCCCCCTGTCCCCCTCCCTCTCCCCCTGTTTCCCCTCCCTCTCCCCCTGTTTCCCCCTCCCTCTTCCCCTGTTTCCCCTCCCCCCACTTCCACCTCTCCCCCTGTTTCCCCTCCCTCTCCCCTGTCCCCCTCTCCCCCTGTCCCCCTCCCTCTCCTCCTGTTCCCCCTCTCTCTCCCCCTGTTACCCCTCCCTCTCTCCCTGTTTCCCCTCCTTCTCCCTGTTTCCCCCTCTCTCCCCTGTCCCCCTCTCCCCTGTTTCCCATCCCTCTCCTCCTGTTCCCCCTCTCTCTCCCCCTGTTTCCCCTCCTCTCCCCCTGTTTCCCCTCCCTCTCCCCTGTTTTCCCTCTCCCCCTGTTTTCCCTCTCCCCTGTTTTCCCTCTCCCCCTGTTTTCCCTCTCCCCCTGTTCCCCTCCCTCTCCCCCTGTTTCCCCTCCCCCTGTTTCACAGGAGGAGAGGAGGGGTAACCCTGAGGGAGGGGTAACAGGGGGAGGAGGGGAAACAGGGGAAGTCACCTTGTGAGGGGAGGGGAGAGGGAAACCTGGGAACAGAGAGAGGAAACAGGGGAGAGGGGAAACAGGGAGAGGGGAACCCTCCCCTCTGGGGAGGGAAACCCTCCCCTGTTCCCCTCCCTCTCCCCCTGTTTCCCCTCTCCCCTGTTCCCTCCCTCTCCCCTGTTTCCCCCTCTCACCCTGTTTCCCCTCCCTCTCCCCTGTCCCCCTCTCCCCTGTTTCCCTCCCTCTCCCCTGTCCCCCTCTCCCCCTGTTTCCCCTCCCTCTCCCCTGTTTCCCCCTCTCACCCTGTTTCCCCTCCCTCTCCCCCCAAAGTCCCCCTCTCCCCCTGTTTCCCTCCCTCTCCCCCTGTCCCCCTCTCCCCTGTCCCCCTCCCTCTCCCCCTGTTTCCCCTCCCTCTCCCCCTGTTTCCCTCCCTCTTCCCCCTGTTTCCCCTCCCCCTGTTCCACCTCCCTCTCCCCCATTCCCCCCCCTCTCCCCCTGTTTCCCCTCTCCCCTGTCCCCCTCCCTCTCCCCCTGTCCCCCTCCCTCTCCCCCTGTCCCCCTCCCTCTCCCCCTGTTACCCCTCCCTCTCCTCCTGTTCCCCCTCCCTCTCCCCCTGTTTCCCCTCCCTCTCCCCCTGTTTCCCTCCCTCTCCCCCTGTTCCACCTCCCTCTCCCCCTGTTCCACCTCCCTCTCCCCTGTTTCCCCTCCCTCTCCCCGTGTTCCACCTCCCTCTCCCCCCGTTCCCCCTCCCTCTCCCCCCTGCCCCCTCCCTCTCCCCTGTTTCCCCTCCCTCTCCCCCCTGTTTCCCCCCTCTCCCCTGTTACTCCCCCGTTCCCCCTCCCTCTCTCCCCCTGTTCCACCTCCCTCTCCCCCCAGTTCCCCCTCCCTCTCCCCCATTCCCCCTCCCTCTCCCCCGTACCCCCTCCCTCTCCCCTGTTTCCCTCCCTCTCCCCCTGTTTCCCCTCCCTCTCCCCGTTTCCCCCTCTCCCCCTGTTACCCCCCTCTCCCCCGTTCCCCCTCCCTCTCTCCCCCTGTTTCCCTCCCTCTCCCCTGTTCCACCTCCCTCTCCCCCCGTACCCCCTCCCTCTCCCCCCCACCCCTCCCTCTCCCCCCAGTACCCCCTCCCTCTCCCCCTGGTTTAAAATGTGTACAGCTTCAACACAGTTTACAGGAAGTGTTGATCAGCTTGTGGCGGCAGCGTAGCCTAGTGGTTAGAGTGTAGAGGGGGCAGGGGTAGCCTAGTGGTTAGAGTGTAGAGGGCAGGGTAGCCTAGTGGTTAGAGTGTAGAGGGGGGCAGTGTAGAGGGGGCAGGGTAGCCTAGTGGTTAGAGTGTAGAGGCGGCAGGGTAGCCTAGTGGTTAGAGTGTAGAGGGGGCAGGGTAGCCTAGTGGTTAGAGTGTAGAGGCGGCAGGGTAGCCTAGTGGTTAGAGTGTAGAGGCGGCAGCGTAGCCTAGTGGTTAGAGTGTAGAGGGGGCAGGGTAGCCTAGTGGTTAAGAGTGTAGAGGCGGCAGGGTAGCCTAGTGGTTAGAGTGTAGAGGCGGCAGCGTAGCCTAGTGGTTAGAGCGTTGGACTAGTAACCGGAAGGTTGCGAGTTCAAACCCCCGAGCTGACAAGGTACAAATCTGTCGCTCTGCCCCTGAACAGGCAGTTAACCCCACTGTTCCCAGGCCGTCATTGAAAATAAGAACATGTTCTTAACTGACTTGCCTGGTTAAATAAAGGTAAAATTAAAAAATAGTTTGATGACAGACACACTGAATTGTGAAATACTCTGATTCTTGTTGTGCCCATTTTCCAGCTTTTAACACAGTAAACTTCCAGTCAAGGATCTAACGAAGTTGGAAGCTCCCTCTGTCCCCCCTCTCCCCCTGTCCCCCCTCCCTCTCCCCCTGTTACCCCTCCCTCTCCCCCTGTCCCCCCAAGGATTACACCCAATCCATGAAGTGTACAAGTGCACACTTTGGGGAGAAGGGTGGAGAATTGAGATGCAGCCCTACCCTGTACCGATCCTCTTTCTCACTTCTAAACTACACACTCTGAATCTTTACTAAACTGTGTGTGTGTGTGTGTGTGTGTGTGTGTTCTCTACTTGAACTCCACAGGCCCACCAGCTGGATTCCACCAAACATTACCTGCGTCTCAAGTTCCTCATGGATAACCAAGTCCAATTCTACATCCCTAAACCTGACGAGCAGCTGTGTGACTTGGTACGTTTCTCATTTCCTCATCACAGATGATCTCCTGTCACAGTCTTAGCATCCCACTGAGATGACACACACACCAGCGTAATAAATAAATTAGACTCCCTCCTCGTCGTATTCCGTTCGTGCTTCTTTTTGTAACAAGACATTCCTGTTCCTTCTCTCTTTCTCTCTCCTCTCTCTCCTTCATTCTCTCTTCATCTCTCCCTGTCCTTCTCTCTCTTTCTCTCTCTCCTCTCTCCTCTCTCTCCTTCATTCTCTCTTCATCTCTCCCTGTCCTTCTCTCTCTCTCTCCTCTCTCTCCTTCATTCTCTCTTCATCTCTCCCTGTCCTTCTCTCTCTCTCTCTCCTCTCTCCTTCATTCTCTCTTCATCTCTCCCTGTCCTTCTCTCTCTTTCTCTCTCGCTCTCTTTCTCTCCATCTCTCTCCTCTCTCTCTTCTTCTCTCTCTCTCGCTCTCTTTCTCTCCTTCTCTCCTCTCTCTCTCTCCCTCTCTCTCCTTCTCTCTCTCTCTCCTTCTTTCTCTCTTCATCTCTCTCTCTCCTTCTCTCCATCTATCTCCTTCTCTCTCTCTCTTCATCTCTCCCTGTCCTTCTCTCTCTCTCCTTCTCTCCTTCTCTCTCTCTCTCTCCTTCTCTCCACAGCTTTATAAAGAGATAGAGCTCGGCTCCAAAATAACCGAAGTCATCCAGTTCGACAGGGATGAATCCTGTATGATTGGCTACGGTAAGGATGAGTCCTGTATGATTGGCTACGGTGAGGATGAGTCCTGTATGATTGGTGACTGTAAGGATCAGTCCTGTATGATTGGCTACGGTAAGGATGAGTCCTGTATGATTGGCTACGGTAAGGATGAGTCCTGTATGATTGGTGACGGTAAGGATGAGTCCTGTATGATTGGTTACGGTAAGGATGAGTCCTGTATGATTGGCTACGGTAAGGATGAATCCTGTATGATTGGCTACGGTAAGGATGAGTCTTGTATGATTGGCTATGGTAAGGATGAGTCCTGTATGATTGGCTACGATAAGGATGAGTCCTGTATGATTGGCTACGGTGAGGATGAGTCCTGTATGATTGGTTAGGCACCCTATTCCCTATATAGTGCACTACTTTAGACCAGGGCCCTATAGAACCCTATTCCCTATATAGTGCACTACTTTAGACCAGGGCCCTATAGAACCCTATTCCCTATATAGTGCACTACTTTAGACCAGAGACCTTTGGCACCTGGCTAAAAGGAGCACACTTCACTATAAAGACAATGGGGTGGCATTTGGGATGCAGTAAATGTCATTTATGTCCACATGCACAGATCATTTGACATGCTTAGAATGCAATTCTGAAGCACCCTATTCCCTATATAGTGCACTACTATGGCACCCTATTCCCTATATAGTGTACCACTATGGCACCCTATTCTCTATATAGTGCATTACTATGGGCCCTGTTCTAAAGTGGTGCACTACAATTCTCCCCTTTTTTAATTCCGATCATGTTGTAGTTTGAATATTTCCACTCGCGGTTGTGATGTATCCTGTTATTGACTTCCAGTCACATCTCAGATTTCCTGTCTTTCTTAGACCAATCCCTGTCAGGGCAGAGAAAATAAATCCCAGGTGATTTAATGATGTGTTTTCAATTAATGAAGTGTTTCTCTCTCTCACTCACTCACTCACTCACTCACTCACTCACTCACTCACTCACTCACTCACTCACTCACTCACTCACTCACTCACTCACTCACTCACTCACTCACTCACTCTCTCTGTCCCTTTCTCTCTGTCCCTCTCTCCCTCCCTTTCTCTCTGTCCCTCTCCCTCCCTTTCTCTCTGTCCCTCTCTCCCTCCCTTTCTCTCTGTCCCTCTCCCTCCCTTTCTCTCTGTCCCTCTCCCTCCCTTTCTCTCTGTCCCTCTCTCCCTCCCTTTCTCTCTGTCCCTCTCCCTCCCTTTCTCTCTCTCCCTCTCCCTCCCTTTCTCTCTGTCCCTCTCCCTCCCTTTCTCTCTGTCCCTCTCCCTCCCTTTCTCTCTGTCCCTCTCCCTCCCTTTCTCTCTGTCCCTCTCTCCTCCTCTCCTCTCCTCCAGGGTTTTCCATCTCAGTGGTAGAGGAGGATTTGGTCCAGCAGCTCTACATAACCGCTGTAAAGGCGGGAGGATTGGCCTTCGCTAGAGGTTCATTACAAATCACAACTCAAATGAGTTTCCATCTCCATTTATCTGTATCTGAGTATATAACAGAACAGACAGGGCAGGGAGAGGAAATATATGATTAGTTTCATGCCAGACAGAGGGCAGGGAGAGGAAATATATGATTAGTTTCAGGCCAGACAGAGGGCAGGGAGAGGAAATATATGATTAGTTTCATGCCAGACAGAGGGCAGGGAGAGGGAAGATATGATTAGTTTCAGGCCAGACAGAGAGGGCAGGGAGAGGAAATATATGATTAGTTTCATGCCAGACAGAGGGCAGGGAGAGGGAAGATATGATTAGTTTCATGCCAGACAGAGGGCAGGGAGAGGGAAGATATGATTAGTTTCATGCCAGACAGAGGGCAGGGAGAGGAAATATATGATTAGTTTCATGCCAGACAGAGGGCAGGGAGAGGAAATATATGATTAGTTTCATGCCAGACAGAGGGCAGGGAGAGGGAAGATATGATTAGTTTCAGGCCAGACAGAGGGCAGGGAGAGGGAAGATATGATTACTTTCATGCCAGACAGAGAGGGCAGGGAGAGGGAAGATATGATTAGTTTCATGCCAGACAGAGAGGGCAGGGAGAGGAAATATATGATTAGTTTCATGCCAGACAGAGGGCAGGGAGGAGAGGAAGATATGATTAGTTTCATGCCAGACAGAGGGGCAGGAGAGGGAAGATATGATTAGTTTCATGCCAGACAGAGAGGGCAGGGAGAGGAAAGATATGATTAGTTTCATGCCAGACAGAGGGCAGGGAGAGGGAAGATATGATTAGTTTCATGCCAGACAGAGAGGGCAGGGAGAGGGAAGATATGATTAGTTTCATGCCAGACAGAGAGGGCAGGGAGAGGAAAGATATGATTAGTTTCATGCCAGACAGAGAGGGCAGGGAGAGGAAAGATATGATTAGTTTCATGCCAGACAGAGGGCAGGGAGAGGGAAGATACGATTAGTTTCATGCCAGACAGAGAGGGCAGGGAAGATATGATTAGTTTCATGCCAGACAGAGAGGAGAGGGACGATATGATTAGTTTCATGCCAGACAGAGAGGAGAGGGAAGATATGATTAGTTTCATGCCAGACAGAGAGGAGAGGGAAGATATGATTAGTTTCATGCCAGACAGAGAGGAGAGGGAAGATATGATTAGTTTCATGCCAGACAGAGAGGGCAGGGAGAGGGAAGATATGATTAGTTTCATGCCAGACAGACAGGGCAGGGAGAGGGAAGATATCATTAGTTTCATGCCAGACAGAGAGGGCAGGGATGATATGATTAGTTTCATGCCAGACAGACAGGGCAGGGAAAGGGAAGATATGATTAGTTTCATGCCAGACAGAGAGGGCAGGGAGAGGGAAGATATGATTAGTTTCATGCCAGACAGACAGGGCAGGGAGAGGGAAGATATGATTCGTTTCATGCCAGACAGGCAGGGAAAGGGAAGATATGATTAGTTTCAGGCCAGACAGAGGGCAGGGAGAGGGAAGATATGATTAGTTTCATGCCAGACAGAGAGGAGAGGGAAGATATGATTAGTTTCATGCCAGACAGAGAGGAGAGGGATGATATGATTAGTTTCATGCCAGACAGAGAGGGCAGGGAGAGGGAAGATATGATTAGTTTCATGCCAGACAGAGAGGGCAGGGAGAGGGAAGATATGATTAGTTTCATGCCAGACAGAGAGGAGAGGGAAGATATGATTAGTTTCATGCCAGACAGAGAGGAGAGGGACAATATGATTAGTTTCATGCCAGACAGAGAGGAGAGGGAAGATAAGATTAGTTTCATGCCAGACAGAGAGGAGAGGGAAGATATGATTAGTTTCATGCCAGACAGAGAGGAGAGGGAAGATATGATTAGTTTCATGCCAGACAGACAGGGCAGGGAGAGGGAAGATATCATTAGTTTCATGCCAGACAGAGAGGGCAGGGATGATATGATTAGTTTCATGCCAGACAGACAGGGCAGGGAGAGGGAAGATATGATTAGTTTCATGCCAGACAGAGGGCAGGGAGAGGGAAGATATGATTAGTTTCATGCCAGACAGAGGGAGAGGAAGATATGATTAGTTTCATGCCAGACAGAGGGCAGGAGAGGGAAGATATGATTAGTTTCATGCCAGACAGAGAGGGCAGGGAGAGGGAAGATATGATTAGTTTCATGCCAGACAGACAGGGCAGGGAAAGGGAAGATATGATTAGTTTCAGGCCAGACAGAGGGCAGGGAGAGGGAAGATATGATTAGTTTCATGCCAGACAGAGAGGAGAGGGAAGATATGATTAGTTTCATGCCAGACAGAGAGGAGAGGGATGATATGATTAGTTTCATGCCAGACAGAGGGGGGAAGATATGAGGGAGAGGGGAGGGAAGATATGATTGATAGTTTCATGCCAGACAGAGAGGGCAGGGAGAGGGAAGATATGATTAGTTTCATGCCAGACAGAGAGGAGAGGGAAGATATGATTAGTTTCATGCCAGACAGAGAGGAGAGGGACGATATGATTAGTTTCATGCCAGACAGAGAGGAGAGGGAAGATAAGATTAGTTTCATGCCAGACAGAGAGGAGAGGGAAGATATGATTAGTTTCATGCCAGACAGAGAGGAGAGGGAATATATGATTAGTTTCATGCCAGACAGAGAGGGCAGGGAGAGGGACGATATGATTAGTTTCATGCCAGACAGAGATGGCAGGGAGAGGGAAGATATGATTAGTTTCATGCCAGACAGAGAGGAGAGGGAAGATATGATTAGTTTCATGCCAGACAGAGAGGGCAGGGAGAGGGACGTAATGATTAGTTTCATGCCAGACAGAGAGGGCAGGGAAGATACGATTAGTTTCATGCCAGACAGAGGGCAGGGAGAGGGAAGATATGATTAGTTTCAGGCCAGACAGAGGGCAGGGAGAGGGAAGATATGATTACTTTCATGCCAGACAGAGAGGGCAGGGAGAGGGAAGATATGATTAGTTTCATGCCAGACAGAGAGGGCAGGGAGAGGAAATATATGATTAGTTTCATGCCAGACAGAGGGCAGGGAGAGGGAAGATATGATTAGTTTCATGCCAGACAGAGAGGGCAGGGAGAGGGAAGATATGATTAGTTTCATGCCAGACAGAGATATGATTAGTTTCAGGGAGAGGAAATATATGATTAGTTTCATGCCAGACAGAGGGCAGGGAGAGGGAAGATATGATTAGTTTCATGCCAGACAGAGAGGGCAGGGAGAGGGAAGATATGATTAGTTTCATGCCAGACAGAGAGGGCAGGGAGAGGAAAGATATGATTAGTTTCATGCCAGACAGAGGGCAGGGAGAGGGAAGATATGATTAGTTTCATGCCAGACAGAGAGGGCAGGGAGAGGGAAGATATGATTAGTTTCATGCCAGACAGAGAGGGCAGGGAGAGGAAAGATATGATTAGTTTCATGCCAGACAGAGGGCAGGGAGAGGGAAGATACGATTAGTTTCATGCCAGACAGAGAGGGCAGGGAAGATATGATTAGTTTCATGCCAGACAGAGAGGAGAGGGACGATATGATTAGTTTCATGCCAGACAGAGAGGAGAGGGAAGATATGATTAGTTTCATGCCAGACAGAGAGGAGAGGGACGATATGATTAGTTTCATGCCAGACAGAGAGGAGAGGGAAGATATGATTAGTTTCATGCCAGACAGAGAGGGCAGGGAGAGGGAAGATATGATTAGTTTCATGCCAGACAGACAGGGCAGGGAGAGGGAAGATATCATTAGTTTCATGCCAGACAGAGAGGGCAGGGATGATATGATTAGTTTCATGCCAGACAGACAGGGCAGGGAAAGGGAAGATATGATTAGTTTCATGCCAGACAGAGAGGGCAGGGAGAGGGAAGATATGATTAGTTTCATGCCAGACAGACAGGGCAGGGAGAGGGAAGATATGATTAGTTTCATGCCAGACAGAGCAGGGAAAGGGAAGATATGATTAGTTTCAGGCCAGACAGAGGGGCAGGGAGAGGGAAGATATGATTAGTTTCATGCCAGACAGAGAGGAGAGGGAAGATATGATTAGTTTCATGCCAGACAGAGAGGAGAGGGAAGATATGATTAGTTTCATGCCAGACAGAGAGGAGAGGGAAGATATGATTAGTTTCATGCCAGACAGAGAGGGCAGGGAGAGGGAAGATATGATTAGTTTCATGCCAGACAGAGAGGAGAGGGAAGATATGATTAGTTTCATGCCAGACAGAGAGGAGAGGGACAATATGATTAGTTTCATGCCAGACAGAGAGGAGAGGGAAGATAAGATTAGTTTCATGCCAGACAGAGAGGAGAGGGAAGATATGATTAGTTTCATGCCAGACAGAGAGGAGAGGGAAGATATGATTAGTTTCATGCCAGACAGACAGGGCAGGGAGAGGGAAGATATCATTAGTTTCATGCCAGACAGAGAGGGCAGGGATGATATGATTAGTTTCATGCCAGACAGACAGGGCAGGGAGAGGGAAGATATGATTAGTTTCATGCCAGACAGACAGGGCAGGGAAAGGGAAGATATGATTAGTTTCATGCCAGACAGAGGGCAGGGAGAGGGAAGATATGATTAGTTTCATGCCAGACAGAGAGGAGAGGGAAGATATGATTAGTTTCATGCCAGACAGAGAGGGCAGGGGATGATATGATTAGTTTCATGCCAGACAGAGAGGGCAGGGAGAGGGAAGATATGATTAGTTTCATGCCAGACAGAGAGGGCAGGGAGAGGGAAGATATGATTAGTTTCATGCCAGACAGAGAGGAGAGGGATATGATTAGTTTCATGCCAGACAGAGAGGAGGGAGGGACGATATGATTAGTTTCATGCCAGACAGAGAGGGAGAGGGAAGATATGATTAGTTTCATGCCAGACAGAGAGAGGGAAGATAAGAGGAGAGGGAAGATATGATTAGTTTCATGCCAGACAGAGAGGGCAGGGAGAGGAATATATGATTAGTTTCATGCCAGACAGAGAGGGCAGGGAGAGGGATATGATATGATTAGTTTCATGCCAGACAGAGATGGCAGGGAGAGGGAAGATATGATTAGTTTCATGCCAGACAGAGAGGAGAGGGAAGATATGATTAGTTTCATGCCAGACAGAGAGGGCAGGGAGAGGGACAGTAAGATGATTAGTTTCATGCCAGACAGAGAGGGCAGGGAAGATACGATTAGTTTCATGCCAGACAGAGGGCAGGGAGAGGGAAGATATGATTAGTTTCAGGCCAGACAGAGGGCAGGGAGAGGGAAGATATGATTAGTTTCATGCCAGACAGAGAGGGCAGGGAGAGGGAAGATATGATTAGTTTCATGCCAGACAGAGGGCAGGGAGAGGAAATATATGATTAGTTTCATGCCAGACAGAGAGGGCAGGGAGAGGGAAGATATGATTACTTGCATGCCAGACAGAGAGGGCAGGGAGAGGGAAGATATGATTAGTTTCATGCCAGACAGAGAGGGCAGGGAGAGGAAAGATACGATTAGTTTCATGCCAGACAGAGAGGAGAGGGACGATATGATTAGTTTCATGCCAGACAGAGAGGAGAGGGACGATATGATTAGTTTCATGCCAGACAGAGAGGGCAGGGACGATATGATTAGTGTCATGCCAGACAGAGAGGGCAGGGACGATATGATTAGTTTCATGCCAGACAGAGAGGGCAGGGACGATATGATTAGTGTCATGCCAGACAGAGAGGGCAGGGAGAGGGAAGATATGATTAGTGTCATGCCAGACAGAGAGGGCAGGGACGATATGATTAGTTTCATGCCAGACAGAGAGGGCAGGGACGATATGATTAGTGTCATGCCAGACAGAGAGGGCAGGGAGAGGGAAGATATGATTAGTTTCATGCCAGACAGAGAGGACAGGGAGAGGGAAGATATGATTAGTTTCATGCCAGACAGAGAGGGCAGGGAGAGGGAAGATATCATATGATTAGTTTCATGCCAGACAGAGAGGACAGGGAGAGGGAAGATATGATTAGTTTCATGGCAGACAGAGAGGGCAGGGAGAGGGAAGATATCATATGATTAGTTTCATCAGCCATCTCTATGCAATCTCCACTGAAAAGTTGGTGGTGTTAATGTTGAGGTCAATATGGGGGTGGTGAAGGATTTTAATTTTTTTTTAGTAATGAATGGATATTAATGGCTCATTTGATTATTGTGCAATAATGGACTAAAGAAAAGAGTTATCCGACAGCCTCAAGTATCCTGATTAGCATAACGATGCTCACCACTGGCATGGTTGAATATGACAACGCACTGAGAAGTGTTGTGATGGACATTTATTTTTTATTTTTTTTACATCATGTGAAGACTGACAGCCTTGAAAATGTTCATTTTGTCTTCGTGTGGTAAAATAATCATCGGTTCATCAAATCTGCCCGTGCTCGGTAAAGATATGAGAGTGTGTGGGTGGGGGGAGGGGGGGGGGACGACGACATAACGACCTCCTTAGAAACCATTTGGCAGAACGCCCAGAATATGTTCTATAAATGAAGCTCGTTAATAATAAAGATTTAATCAATTTATTATTGACTTCGAGTGTCCCAGTATAGAATTTCCATAACAGAGTCTTTGTCCCAAATGGTTTCCTATTAGCTACAGGTACCAGTCAACAGTTTGGACACACCTACTCATTCAAGGGTTTTTAATTCTAATTCTAATTTCTACATTGTAGAATAATAGTGAAGACGTCACACAACTATGAAATGACACATATGGAATCATGTAGTAACCCCCCCCCCCCAAAAAAAGTGTTAAAATATTCCAAATATATTTTATATTTGAGATTCTTCAAAGTAGCCACCCCTTTGCCTTGATGACAGCTTTGCACATTCTTGGCATTCTCTCAACCAGCTTCACCTGGAATGATTTTCCAAAAGTCTTGAAGGGGTGCCCACATATTCTGAGCACTTTTTTGGCTGCTTTTCTTTCACTCTGCGGTCCAACTCATCCCAAACCATCTCAAACGTGTTGAGGTCGGGTGATTGTGGATGCCAGGTCATCCGATGTAGCACTCCATCACTCTCTTTCTTGGTCAAATAGCCCTTACACAGCCTGGAGGTGTGTTGGGTCATTGTCCTGTTGAAAAACTAATGATAATCCCACTATGCGCAAACCAGATGGGATGGCGTATCACTGCAGAATGCTGTGGTAGCCATGCTGGTTAAGTGTGCCTTGAATTATAAATAAATCACTGACAGTGTCAACAACATAGCACCCACACACCATCACACCTCCTCCTCCATGCTTCACGGTCGGAAATACACATGCGGAGATCATCTGTTCAACTACACTGCATCTCACAAAGACACAGTGGTTGGAACCAAAAATCTCAAATTTGGACTCATCAGACCAAAGGACAGATTTCCACTGGTCTAATGTCCATTACTCATGTTTCTTGGCCCAAGCAAGTCTCTTCTTCTTATTGGTGTCCTTTAGTAGTGGTTTCTTAGCAGCAATTTCGACCATGAAGTCCTGATTCATGCAGTCTCCTCTGAACAGTTGATGTTGAGATGTGTCTTTTACTTGAACTCTGTGAAGCATTTATTTGTGCTGCAATTTCTGAGGTTGGTAACTCTAGTGAACTTATCCTCTGCAGCAGAGGTACCTCTGGGTCTTCCTTTCCTGTGACGGTCCTCACGAGAACCAGTAACTCTAGTGAACTTATCCTCTGCAGCAGAGGTACCTCTGGGTCTTCCTTTCCTGTGACGGTCCTCATGAGAACCAGTAACTCTAGTGAACTTATCCTCTGCAGCAGAGGTACCTCTGGGTCTTCCTTTCCTGTGACGGTCCTCTTGAAGAAACTTAATTCTTGAAAAGAGAGAGAGATGTTTTAGTCTGGGTTTCTGTATAGCACTTTGTGAAAACTTCTGATGTAAAAAAAATAGTCCAACATCCATTATGTCGTTTTCAGCTGTGCTGTGATCAATACATCTCAGATGAGCACGAGTTCATCTGCACACACACACTAATATACCGTCTTTGGCTCTTCAGGTCTGAATGCGGGCGATGAGATCTTGCAGTTGAATGGGAAAGACTCGTGCAGATTGAAGTTCGGGGACATGAAGGGGGCATTTTCCCAGGCCTCTCTGTCCCTGACCGTCAACACTCTGCCCTCCACGGACCGACGACAAATCTGTTACCTGCCCCCCCGACGCTCTGACGCACAGGAAGTCCTCCACACAGACATCTTCTCTGTGAACCAGGGTGAGTTACAGTAGTCCTCTATACTGATGTGTTTTCTGTGAGTTACAGTAGACCTCTATACTGATGTTTTCTCTGTGAGTTATAGTAGTCCTCTATACTGATGTGTTTTCTGTGAGTTACAGTAGTCCTCTATACTGATGTGTTCTCTGTGAGTTACAGTAGTCCTCTATACTGATGTGTTCTCTGTGAGTTACAGTAGTCCTCTATACTGATGTGTTCTCTGTGAGTTACAGTAGTCCTCTATACTGATGTGTTCTCTGTGAGTTACAGTAATCCTCTATACTGATGTGTTCTCTGTGAGTTATAGTAGTCCTCTATACTGATGTGTTCTCTGTGAGTTATAGTAGTCCTCTATACTGATGTGTTCTCTGTGAGTTATAGTAGTCCTCTATACTGATGTGTTCTCTGTGAGTTATAGTAGTCCTCTATACTGATGTGTTCTCTGTGAGTTACAGTAGTCCTCTATACTGATGTGTTCTCTGTGAGTTATAGTAGTCCTCTATACTGATGTGTTCTCTGTGAGTTACAGTAGTCCTCTATACTGATGTGTTCTCTGTGAGTTACAGTAGTCCTCTATACTGATGTGTTCTCTGTGAGTTATAGTAGTCCTCTATACTGATGTTTTCTCTGTGAGTTATAGTAGACCTCTATACTGATGTGTTCTCTGTGAGTTACAGTAGACCTCTATACTGATGTGTTCTCTGTGAGTTATAGTAGACCTCTATACTGATGTGTTCTCTGTGAGTTACAGTAGTCCTCTATACTGATGTGTTCTCTGTGAGTTACAGTAGTCCTCTATACTGATGTGTTCTCTGTGAGTTACAGTAGTCCTCTATACTGACCTGTTAGGGAACAGTAATATTGATATGCTAGCAGGACAGCTGCTAACCATGGTCTGTCTATGTTGTTGATGTTTGTATTGTTGATGTTTTTTGTTTGTTTGTATTGTTGTTGATGTTTGTATTGTTGATGTTTGTATTGTTGTTGATGTTTGTATTGTTAATGTTTGTATTGTTGATGTTTGTATTGTTGATGTTTGTATTGTTGTTGATGTTTGTATTGTTAATGTTTGTATTGTTGATGTTTGTATTGTTGATGTTTGTATTGTTGTTGATGTTTGTTTGTATTGTTGTTGAAGTTTATTGTTTGTTTGTATTGTTGATGTTTGTATTGTTGATGTTTGTATTGTTGATGTTTGTATTGTTGATGTTTGTATTGTTGTTGATGTTTGTATTGTTTGTTTGTATTGTTGTTGATGTTTGTATTGTTTGTTTGTATTGTTGTTGATGTTTGTATTGTTTATGTTTGTATTGTTGTTGATGTTTGTATTGTTTGTTTGTATTGTTGTTGATGTTTGTATTGTTTGTTTGTTTGTTGTTGAGTTTGTATTGTTTATGTTTGTATTCTTGTTGATGTTTGTATTGTTTGTTTGATTGTTCTTGATGTTTGTATTGTTGATGTTTGTATTGTTGATGTGTTGTTTATGTTTGATTGTTATTGATGTTTGTATACTGTTTGTTTGTATTGTTGTTGATGTTTGTATTGTTGATACTGATTGTTAATGTTTGTATTGTTGATGTTTGTCCTTATTGATGTTTTCTTGTTAATGTTTGTATTGTTGAGTTTGTATTGTTGATGTTTGTATTGTTGATGTTTGTATTGTACTGATGTTTGTATTGTTTGTTTGTAGTTACAGTTGATGTTTGTATTGTTGATGTTTGTATTGTTGATGTTTGTATTGTTGTTGATGTTTGTATTGTTTGTTTGTATTGTTGTTGATGTTTGTATTGTTTGTTTGTATTGTTGTTGATGTTTGTATTGTTTATGTTTGTATTGTTGTTGATGTTTGTATTGTTTGTTTGTATTGTTGTTGATGTTTGTATTGTTGATGTTTGTATTGTTGATGTGTTGTTTATGTTTGTATTGTTGTTGATGTTTGTATTGTTTGTTTGTATTGTTGTTGATGTTTGTATTGTTGATGTTTGTATTGTTAATGTTTGTATTGTTGATGTTTGTATTGTTGATGTTTGTATTGTTAATGTTTGTATTGTTTGTTTGTATTGTTGATGTTTGTATTGTTTGTTTGTATTGTTGATGTTTTTGTATTGTTGATGTTTGTATTGTTGATGTTTGTATTGTTTGTTTGTATTGTTGATGTTTGTATTGTTGATGTTTGTATTGTTGATGTTTGTATTGTTGATGTTTGTATTGTTGATGTTTGTATTGTTTGTTTGTATTGTTTGTTTGTATTGTTGTTGATGTTTGTATTGTTTGTTTGTATTGTTGATGTTTGTATTGTTTGTTTGTATTGTTGATGTTTGTATTGTTTGTTTGTATTGTTGATGTGGTGTTTATATTCTTCATGTTCCAGAGGAGATTCTGGATGACGGGGTTGGTCTGATGCTGGATAGTTCAGGAGACAGCCTGGACGACGACTCTGAGATCTTCAGCGAGGCAGACCAATGCAGAAAGGTAAAGGTTCTCTTCTCCTTCCTATTTCACCTCTATTCAAGCAGGGACGTCCCATTGAGACACAACGTCTCTTTTCCCAGGGAGACAAAATGGAGCAAATACAAAGTGCATAGTAATGAACCAGTGATACAAATGACAACAAACATTGATGTGATTATGTTGACAGTGTGGATCACCAGTGGTTCGTCTCTATGCTTCACTGAACATTGTGCTGCACCGTCTGTAATCTGGCGACGTCCCCTCTCTGCACCATCTGTAATCTGGCGACGTCCCCTCTCTGCACCGTCTGTAATCTAGAGACGTCCCCTCTCTGCACCGTCTGTAATCTGGCGACGTCCCCTCTCTGCACCGTCTGTAATCTAGAGACGTCCCCTCTCTGCACCGTCTGTAATCTAGAGACGTCTCCTCTCTGCACCGTCTGTAATCTAGAGACGTCCCCTCTCTGCACCGTCTGTAATCTAGAGACGTCTCCTCTCAGCACCGTCTGTAATCTAGAGACGTCCCCTCTCTGCACCGTATTCTGCACCGTCTGTAATCTAGAGACGTCCCCTCTCTGCACCGTCTGTAATCTAGAGACGTCCCCTCTCTGCACCGTCTGTAATCTAGAGACGTCTCCTCTCTGCACCGTCTGTAATCTAGAGACGTCCCCTCTCTGCACCGTATTCTGCACCGTCTGTAATCTAGAGACGTCCCCTCTCTGCACCGTCTGTAATCTAGAGACGTCCCCTCTCTGCACCGTCTGTAATCTAGAGACGTCCCCTCTCTGCTATTCTGCACCGTCTGTAATCTCTCCCCTCTCTGCACCGTCTGTAATCTAGAGACGTCCCCTCTCTGCACCGTCTGTAATCTGGCGACGTTTCCTCTCTGCACCGTCTGTAATCTGGCGACGTCCCCTCTCTGCACCGTATTCTGCACCGTCTGTAATCTGGCGACGTCTCCTCTCTGCACCGTCTGTAATCTGGCGACTTCCCCTCTCTGCACCGTCTGTAATCTAGAGACGTCCCCTCTCTGCACCGTCTGTAATCTGGCGACGTCCCCTCTCTGCACCGTCTGTAATCTAGAGACGTCTCCTCTCTGCACCGTCTGTAATCTAGAGACGTCTCCTCTCTGCACCGTCTGTAATCTAGAGACGTCCCCTCTCTGCACCGTCTGTAATCTAGAGATGTCCCCTCTCTGCACCGTATTCTGCACCGTCTGTAATCTAGAGACGTCCCCTCTCTGCACCGTATTCTGCACCGTCTGTAATCTAGAGACATCCCCTCTCTGCACCGTCTGTAATCTAGAGACGTCCCCTCTCTGCACCGTATTCTGCACCGTCTGTAATCTAGAGACGTCCCCTCTCTGCACCGTCTGTAATCTAGAGACGTCCCCTCTCTGCACCGTATTCTGCACCGTCTGTAATCTAGAGACGTCCCCTCTCTGCACCGTATTCTGCACCGTCTGTAATCTAGAGACGTCCCCTCTCTGCACCGTCTGTAATCTAGAGACGTCCCCTCTCTGCACCGTCTGTAATCTCTGCACCGTATTCTTCACCATCTGTAATCTGGCGACGTCCCCTCTCTGCACCGTCTGTAATCTAGAGACGTCTCCTCTCTGCACCGTCTGTAATCTAGAGACGTCCCCTCTCTGCACCGTATTCTGCACCATCTGTAATCTAGAGACGTCCCCTCTCTGCACCATATTCTGCACCGTCTGTAATCTGGCGACGGCCCCTCTCTGCACCGTCTGTAATCTGGCGACGTCCCCTCTATGCACCGTCTGTAATCTGGAGACGTCCCCTCTCTTCACCGTCTGTAATCTGGAGACGTCCCCTCTCTGCACCATATTCTGCACCGTCTGTAATCTGGCGACGGCCCCTCTGCACCGTCTGTAATCTAGAGACGTCCCCTCTCTGCACCGTCTGTAATCTGGAGACGTCCCCTCTCTGCACCGTATTCTGCACCATCTGTAATCTGGCGACGTCCCCTCTCTGCACCGTCTGTAATCTAGAGACGTCCCCTCTCTGCACCGTCTGTAATCTGGAGACGTTCCCTCTCTGCACCATATTCTGCACCGTCTGTAATCTAGAGACGTCTCCTCTCTGCACCGTCTGTAATCTGGCGACGGCCCCTCTCTGCACCATATTCTGCACCGTCTGTAATCTAGCGACGTCCCCTCTCTGCACCGTCTGTAATCTGGCGACGGCCCCTCTCTGCACCATATTCTGCACCGTCTGTAATCTAGCGACGTCCCCTCTCTGCACCGTCTGTAATCTAGAGACGTCCCCTCTCTGCACCATATTCTGCACCGTCTGTAATCTGGCGACGTCCCCTCTCTGCACCATATTCTGCACCGTCTGTAATCTGGCGACGTCCCCTCTCTGCACCGTCTGTAATCTAGAGACGTCCCCTCTCTGCACCGTCTGTAATCTAGAGACGTCCCCTCTCTGCACCGTCTGTAATCTGGCGACGTCCCCTCTCTGCACCGTCTGTAATCTGGCGACGTCCCCTCTCTGCACCGTCTGTAATCTAGCGACGTCCCCTCTCTGCACCATATTCTGCACCTCTGCCACCAACTCATTGACTCTTGGCTGGAGAATAAAGTGATACAGACATACAGTTTCTTCTTCCCCCTCCTCCTAATGTTCATGATTTGGACTCTCTTCCGTGACCCAATTTTTCCTTTTACATAGGATGCAGAAAATCCTTACAGACAATTTGGGGGGGGTGTATTTTCAAAGCTTTGAAAATGAATAGATCTTCGTCATCACGTCTAGTTACTTTAGCTGTTCAACAGCGTGTTGATATGTCAGCTTTGGCTACATAGTTAGATCAAAACCTCTGTGGACCAGGAATGGAGGGATGGGATTTGGTTTGAGGGGGAAGAGCAGAGAGATGGGTGCCCCTTTGACTAGTCTGTATTCTAAATGCTTTGATTATAAATTATGAATGGTGATTAAGATTGTTTAATGGAGGCAGTGTTTGTTATAAATTCAGTAGAATAACTTCCTAATAAATGGACAGACAATGCAAACAGACTTAAATAAGCTAGTCAGGGTGAACTAACAAAGCCTGCATGTCATAGAATAGGAGTGATGTGTTCCAAATGACACCCGATTCCTGACGTAGTGCACTGGGCTCTGGTCCAAAAGTAGTGGGCCATGTAGGGAATAGGGTGCCATTTGGAACTTTTCCCCAGGAGGTTGCTGATAGCATTGTAGCTGCATAGCATAAAATGGCAGGGTCAGTTTACACAGAAACATATGGGTGCAGGCTAGGCTAGGCTAATTAGAATGCAACAGCTGTGGTATGTCGCTACGTTTGAGGTGGTTTTCAGTCAGAGTGTACTTCAAGCCTGGTTTCATGGGCTGACGTTTATATGACATCTCCACCTGAACGTCTAGTGTCTGACACCTGCTGTAGTTCATACTTCCTCTCATTAGTCAATATTTTCACTGCAGTTCTTCTGTCTTTTCTCTCTCTCTCTCTCTCTCTCGCCCCCACCCCCCACCCCCTCCGAAGGTAGTGCACTACATAGGGAATAGGGTTCTATTTGTCACTTAAGACAACCCTGGCCTCACTGCAAGACAACCAGTGTCATCCTGTTGACCTCAGAGCAGCCTTCTAAAAAATAAAATAAAACTGCCCCCTGATTAGCTCTCTGAAGCCATGTGGAGAAATGATTGCCCCCTGATTAGCTCTCTGAAACCATGTGGAGAAATGATTGCCTCCTGATTAGCTCTCTGAAACCATGTGGAGAAATGATTGCCTCCTGATTAGCTCTCTGAAGCCATGTGGAGAAATGATTGCCCCCTGATTTAGCTCTCTGAAGCCATGTGGAGAAATGATTGCCCCCTGATTAGCTCTCTGAAGCCATGTGGAGAAATGATTGCCCCCTGATTTAGCTCTCTGAAGCCATGTGGAGAAATGATTGCCCCCTGATCAGCTCTCTGAAGCCATGTGGAGAAATGATTGCCTCCTGATTAGCTCTCTGAAGCCATGTGGAGAAATGATTGCCCCCTGATTAGCTCTCTGAAGCCATGTGGAGAAATGATTGCCCCCTGATTAGCTCTCTGAAACCACGTGGAGAAATGATTGCCCCCTGATTAGCTCTCTGAAGCCACGTGGAGAAATGATTGCCTCCTGATTTAGCTCTCTGAAGCCATGTGGAGAAATGATTGCCCCCTGATTAGCTCTCTGAAGCCATGTGGAGAAATGATTGCCCCCTGATTTAGCTCTCTGAAGCCATGTGGAGAAATTATTGCCCCCTGATCAGCTCTCTGAAGCCATGTGGAGAAATGATTGCCTCCTGATTAGCTCTCTGAAACCATGTGGAGAAATGATTGCCTCCTGATTAGCTCTCTGAAGCCATGTGGAGAAATGATTGCCTCCTGATTTAGCTCTCTGAAGCCACGTGGAGAAATGATTGCCCCCTGATATAGCTCTCTGAAGCCATGTGGAGAAATGATTGTGTCTATTATAGGCATTGATTGAAGCTCAGTATTATATTCAAATCTCCTTACCATCAAATCTAAACCATAATGACACCAATCTCGATAAGAAAAATTAAAATCAACACGTTAGCCTAGTGGTTAGAGTGTAGAGGCGGTAGGGTAGCCTAGTGGTTAGAGCGGTTGAACTAGTAACCGGAAGGTTGCAAGTTCAAACCCCCGAGCTGACAAGGTACAAATCTGTCGTTCTGCCCCTGAACAGGCAGTTAACCCACTGTTCCTAGGCCGTCATTGAAAATAAGAATTTGTTCTTAACTGACTTGCCTAGTTAAATAAAGGTAAAATAAATTTTAAAAATGTACACAACATCTATGTACCTATCTTAAATTCTAGACGTCGGATTTACAACGAGACTGTAGAGACCATAAAGTGACCTTTTGGACTTTAAAAAAATGCAGTATTGACTAAGTTTGTAGCATCGGTTTATTTTAAATGTATCATGTATTGCTCTCGCGTGTACACATTTCAGTCAACAAAATGCTACATTTTTGTAGCATTTCTGACAATAATATAATTTTTTAGCTGAAGCTCTGAGTTCTGGTTGCACCGTGCTGCCGGTCATGAGAAGTGGATGGAACAAACCTACACTACTGTATTTAGCTAGCTTTATGGTGTTGTTCAAGCTGAGGTTAATCAATAAATACAAACCTAGACTACTGTATTTAGCTAGCTTTATGGTGTTGTTCAAGCTGAGGTTAATCAATAAATACAAACCTAGACTACTGTATTTAGCTAGCTTTATGGTGTTGTTCAAGCTGAGGTTAATCAATAAATACAAACCTACACTACTGTATTTAGCTAGCTTTATGGTGTTGTTCAAGCTGAGGTTAATCAATAAATACAAACCTAGACTACTGTATTTAGCTAGCTTTATGGTGTTGTTCAAGCTGAGGTTAATCAATAAATACAAACCTAGACTACTGTATTTAGCTAGCTTTATGGTGTTGTTCAAGCTGAGGTTAATCAATAAATACAAACCTAGACTACTGTATTTAGCTAGCTTTATGGTGTTGTTCAAGCTGAGGTTAATCAATAAATACAAACCTAGACTACTGTATTTAGCTAGCTTTATGGTGGTGTTCAAGCTGAGGTTAATCAATAAATACAAACCTAGACTACTGTATTTAGCTAGCTTTATGGTGTTGTTCAAGCTGAGGTTAATCAATAAATACAAACCTAGACTACTGTATTTAGCTAGCTTTATGGTGTTGTTCAAGCTGAGGTTAATCAATAAATACAAACCTAGACTACTGTATTTAGCTAGCTTTATGGTGTTGTTCAAGCTGAGGTTAATCAATAAATACAAACCTAGACTACTGTATTTAGCTAGCTTTATGGTGTTGTTCAAGCTGAGGTTAATCAATAAATACAAACCTAGACTACTGTATTTAGCTAGCTTTATGGTGGTGTTCAAGCTGAGGTTAATCAATAAATACAAACCTAGACTACTGTATTTAGCTAGCTTTATGGTGTTGTTCAAGCTGAGGTTAATCAATAAATACAAACCTAGACTACTGTATTTAGCTAGCTTTATGGTGTTGTTCAAGCTGAGGTTAATCAATAAATACAAACCTAGACTACTGTATTTAGCTAGCTTTATGGTGTTGTTCAAGCTGAGGTTAATCAATAAATACAAACCTACACTACTGTATTTAGCTAGCTTTATGGTGGTGTTCAAGCTGAGGTTAATCAATAAATACAAACCTAGACTACTGTATTTAGCTAGCTTTATGGTGTTGTTCAAGCTGAGGTTAATCAATAAATACAAACCTAGACTACTGTATTTAGCTAGCTTTATGGTGTTGTTCAAGCTGAGGTTAATCAATAAATACAAACCTAGACTACTGTATTTAGCTAGCTTTATGGTGTTGTTCAAGCTGAGGTTAATCAATAAATACAAACCTAGACTACTGTATTTAGCTAGCTTTATGGTGTTGTTCAAGCTGAGGTTAATCAATAAATACAAACCTAGACTACTGTATTTAGCTAGCTTTATGGTGTTGTTCAAGCTGAGGTTAATCAATAAATACAAACCTAGACTACTGTATTTAGCTAGCTTTATGGTGTTGTTCAAGCTGAGGTTAATCAATAAATACAAACCTAGACTACTGTATTTAGCTAGCTTTATGGTGTTGTTCAAGCTGAGGTTAATCAATAAATACAAACCTAGACTACTGTATTTAGCTAGCTTTATGGTGTTGTTCAAGCTGAGGTTAATCAATAAATACAAACCTAGACTACTGTATTTAGCTAGCTTTATGGTGGTGTTCAAGCTGAGGTTAATCAATAAATACAAACGGACATTTTGATTTGCTAGGTTATGTAGCTAATGTTAGCTTGTACAAAGTCCAGCAACTAGCCTCTGCTAGCAGCTAGCTAAATATCAACTGAAAGATGTTTAGCTAACGGAACAGGCAAATAAAAGGTAGCTAGCCAATTAATGTGGTTTTGATTAGCTAGTTAGTTATCCAACAAGTGAGGAAAGATGGCTAGCTATATTTATTTACCAAGTAAGGTTTTTCACGTAAGGCTGAAGTCGTCATGTGTAAACTGCTGATCTAGACACTTGCGTGTAGACAGAGCACAAACAAAATGTCCACAAATAAACATCCAAGGCTGCTATGATAGCCAATTCATTTTAGCTAGTTAAGTAACCTTAGCCATCGTAAGATTGTAACGTTAGCTAACGTGTATGGCCAGTTCATGCACCACAATAGATTATACAAAACATTACTAGTTTAAGTTTAAACCACCATCTTTTTTGGGAAACTGCCACGCTACTCACTTTGTTTTCTTCTTCTTCGTTGCACTGACCAAGCAGTAATATGAGGTAGTCAGATTTCAGACAGGACAAACACTTGCAATTAGCGACACTACATTTCAATGAAGAACAACCAAGAGCACACAAACCCATAGCCAAGAAAACAAAATAGTTTTGTTTAAAGAAACAGTAAGCTAGTTATGAACCGCATACGGTAAAATGGTTGAACCCCAAACGCACATGTAAAACAGTACCCCAGTTGTGCATGCTAGCATCAACTTATCAGAGTCGACTGACAGCATCGCTGTACAACAATATTCCAGCTCTGGAGTAAGCTTTTTTCGTCTGCTGTGTTGTCATTTTGTTATAATTCAAAATTGTGCTGACTGTTCAACACAGTGTCAAGTTACTTTTTCTGAAGTTGCCATGAAGTTGCCTTGAAGTTGCCTTGAAGTTGCCATGAAGTTGCCTTGCAAACGTAAAAAGTATTCGGTGCATCAGGCTGGGTAAAACAACGCTACATGACATTCCATGTGCCAGCCCTAGATTGGAAGTAACATAGTAAACGTAAAGAATTTGAAAACAAACCCAATTTGGATAAACTCCCATATCTACTGGGTGAAATTCCACAGTGTGCCATCACAGCAGCAAGATTTGTGACCTGTTGCCACAAGAAAAGGTCAACCAGTGAAGAACAAACACCATTGTAAATACCACCAATATTTATGCTTATTTATTTTCCCTTGTGTACTTTAACCATTTGTACATTGTTACAACACTGTGAATATACATAATATGACATTTGTAATGTCTTTATTGTTGAGAGAGAGAGAGAGAGAGAGAGAGAGAGAGAGAGAGAGAGAGAGAGAGAGAGAGAGAGAGAGAGAGAGAGAGAGAGAGAGAGAGAGAGAGAGAGAGAGAGAGAGAGAGAGAGAGAGAGAGAGAGGACTTCTTCCGCTGACTGAGGCTTTGACTGACCGACGGTCCTCTCCTCCGCTCTGGAATCTTTGGCTCTCCGTCTGTCGTCTTTTCCTCCCATGTCTGCCCTGAAGAGGAGCAAGCGCTCCTCAGAGTCCATCTCTGACATGCTGCATCTGGTGAGCCTGCTCTCTAAAATAACTAGCTACATCTACTTCCTCTTTACTCACATCTTTGGTTTTCTTCAGTGTTTGTCGTGTCTTTGTTCTTTTATTGGTTCATACCATCAACTGTGATTTTCTTGTTGGTTGGACTATGCCGTATATTACGCTGTGTGAGACTGTTGTCTCTAACTCAAGGCTACCTGATGTGGTGAGGGTGTGTGATTCCTGATGCTTTTATTCGCTGTGATTCACACCTTATCTGCTTCCCAAATGGCACCCTATCCACTATATAGTGCACTATGGGTCCTGGTCTAAAGTAGTGCACTATAGTGGGAATAGGGCGCCATTTTGGGATGCACACACTTCTCTAGGCTGCTTGGGTACATTACAGGAAGCTGTGAGTCAGCGCTGTCAGCTAGCAAAGCTCTCCAATCTGTCACCACAGTCCCTAAGCACTGTCAGCTAGCGAAGCTCTCCAATCTGTCACCACAGTCCCTAAGCACTGTCAGCTAGTGAAGCTCTCCAATCTGTCATAGTCATTCTGTGAGCTTTTTTGTTATACGATTTTATTTAAAAAATAAAATAATAATTACCACCCTTTTTCTCCCCAATTTTGTGGTATTCAATTGTTAGTAGTGACTATCTTGTCTCGTCGCTACAACTCCCATACGGGCTCGGGAGAGACGAAAGTCGAGAGCCATGCATCCTCCGAAACACAACCCAACCAAGCCGCGCTGCTTCTTAACACAGCCCGCCTCCAACCCGGAAGCCAGCCGCACCAATGTGTCTGAGGAAACACCGTGCACCTGGTGACCTGGTCATCGTGCACTGTGCCCGGCCCACCACAGGAGTCGCTAGTGCGCGATGAGACAAGGATATCCCTACCGGTCAAACCCTCCCTAACCCGGACGATGCTAGGCCAATTGTGTGTCGCCCCACGGACCTCCCGGTCGCGGCCGGCTGCGACAGAGCCTGGGCTCGAACCCAGAGTCGCTGGTGGCCCGGGAGGCCTATATGATTTTATTTGACCTTTTATCAGCAATACAAAACATCCACATACAAACAGCAAACATCACACAAACATCCACATCACCCATGCCCAGACCCACTTGAATGAATGATTTGTCCCAATTATTTTAGTTTTTGAAATATTTAGGACTAACTTATTCCTTGCCACCCATTCTGTGTTAAGTGTTGCAGTCATTTCACTTGCTGTAGTACCTGACGTGTATAGTGTTGAGTCATCCGCATACATAGACACACTCTGGCTTTACTCAAGATCGGTGGCATGTCATTAGTAAAGATTGAAAAAAAAGTAAGGGGCCTAGACAGCTGCCCTGGGGAACTCCTGATTCTACCTGGATTATGTTGGAGAGGCTTCCATTAAAGAACACCCTCTGTGTTCTGTTAGACAGGTAACGTAACGCTTTATCAACATTATAGCAGAGGGTGTAAAGCCATAACGCACAAGTTTTTCCAGCAGCAGACCTATGATCAATGATGTCAAAAGCTGCACTGAAGTCTAACAAAACAGCCCCCCACAATCTTTTCATCATCAATTTCTCTCAGCCAATCATCAGTCATTTGTGTAAGTGCTGTGCTTGTTTATTTTCCTTCCCTATAAGCGTGCTGAAAGTCAATTTGTTTACTGTAAAATAGCATTGTATTTGGTCAAACACAATTTTTTCCAAAAGTTTACTAAGGGTTGGTGACAGGCTGATTGGTCGGCTGTTTGAGCCAGTAAAGGGGGCTTTACTATTCTTAGGTAGAAGATTGACTTTTGCTTCCTTTCTAGCCTGAGGGCACACACATTCTAGTAGGTTTAAATTGAAGATATGGCAAATAGGAGTGGCATTATCGTCCGCAATTTTCCATCCAAGTTGCTGGCATGTCATGCCTAAGTTTGCTAATCTCGCCAATGAAAAAAATCATCAATGTGACGTCACTCCTAATCAGAGACGTGTGTTGCTTCTACATGGTATACGCGGTGTGGATTTCAGGAAGATACGAGAGCTGAGCGTCTCAAATAGAACTCTCTCTAGAATTCTACTTATTATTATTATTATTTTTCCATCTTTCAATGAGAAACTATTTTGAATTGGATTTAATAAGTGTGTTGTAACTGTTACCAAGTAATGACATTAATAACATACAGTATATTGATAAGAATGTGAGATTAGAGGGATTTCCCTAGCCGGCGTCTCAAACACAGGACACCAGCATCAATCACCAACACCCGAACCACAGTTCCAATAAGGGATATCTCTAGGACGTGCTTATTGGGCCAGTATAGTTAGGCCCTGTCCAGAGGACACCCTAACCCCTCCTCCCCAGTATAGTTAGGCCCTGTCCTGAAGACACCCTAACCCCTCCTCCCCAGTATAGTTAGGCCCTGTCCTGAAGACACCCTAATCCCTCCTCCCCAGTATAGTTAGGCCCTGTCCTGAAGACACCCTAACCCCTGCTCCCCAGTATAGTTAGGCCCTGTCCTGAAGACACCCTAATCCCTCCTCCCCAGTATAGTTAGGCCCTGTCCTGAAGACACCCTAACCCCTCCTCCCCAGTATAGTTAGGCCCTGTCCTGAAGACACCCTAACCCCTCCTCCCCAGTATAGTTAGGCCCTGTCCTGAAGACACCCTAACCCCTCCCCAGTCCCCTGAGTAACCCCTCCTCCCCAGTATAGTTAGGCCCTGTCCTGAAGACACCCTAACCCCTCCTCCCCAGTATAGTTAGGCCCTGTCCTGAAGACACCCTAACCCCTCCTCCCCAGTATAGTTAGGCCCTGTCCTGAAGACACCCTAACCCCTCCTACATCATTTTGAAAATGTTTTCTATTAACATTGGAGACTAAGCCCTGTAGTGTCAACCATCTAAGCCAGCCCCGTAGTGTCAACCATCTAAGCCAGCCCCGTAGTGTCAACCATCTAAGCCAGCCCCGTAGTGTCAACCATTTAAGCCAGCCCCGTAGTGTCAACCATCTAAGCCAGCCCCGTAGTGTCAACCATCTAAGCCAGCCCCGTAGTGTCAACCATCTAAGCCAGCCCCGTCTGTTTTGCCCCATAGTTGAGCACTCACCAGTTTTGTTGCTTAACAACCAACCCGTCTATTTCTGCCCTAAGTGAAGATATCCCAACAATGCACATCAACACTTTCCTAGGCAACATGCCGTATGTATTGTTTTGGTTTTGATGATCTGAAGAGATCAATACACCAACAATCAGGAAAACACAGGGGAGGAAAGAGATCAATACATCAGCCATCAGTAGGAGGAAGACACAGGGGAAGAGATCAATACATCAGCCATCAGTAGGAGGAAGACACAGGGGAAGAGATCAATACATCAGCCATCAGTAGGAGGAAGACACAGGGGAAGAGATCAATACATCAGCCATCAGTAGGAGGAAGACACAGGGGAAGAGATCAATACATCAGCCATCAGTAGGAGGAAGACACAGGGGAAGAGATCAATACATCAGAAGAGATACGACAGAAGAGATCAATACATCAGCCATCAGTAGGAGGAAGAAGGGGAAGACAATGACTGTTATGACAGGAAGACACAGGGGAAGAGATCTGACTGTTATCAGTAGGAGGAAGACACAGGGGAAGAGATCAATACTGCCATCAGACAGGAAGACACAGGGGAAGAGATCAATACTGTTATGACAGGAAGAAGACACAGGGGAAGAGATCAATACTGTTATGACAGGAAGAGAGAAGGAGACTGACTGTTATGACAGGAAGAGAGAAGGAGACTGACTGTTATGACATGCCAAAAATAGACAGAAGTTCAAATGCTCCATTCTCCCACGCCTCTTCTCCCTCTCCTGTCTTTTCTCCAATCCTGCCTCTCACCTCTCCCCTCCTCTCCTGTCCTTTCTCCAATCCTGCCTCTCACCTCTCCCCTCCTCTCCTGTCCTTTCTCCAATCCTGCCTCTCACCTCTCCCCTCCTCTCCTGTCCTTTCTCCAATCCTGCCTCTCACCTCTCCCCTCCTCTCCTGTCCTTTCTCCAATCCTGCCTCTCACCTCTCCCCTCCTCTCCTGTCCTTTCTCCAATCCTGCCTCTCACCTCTCCCCTCCTCTCGTCCGTTTGTTTTGATATTCTTTGTTGGTCTGTGTGATCTGTGGGAAATAATGGGGTCATACATTTGGCAGGAGGTGAGGAAGTGTAGCTCAGTTTCCACCTCATTTTGTGGCCAGTGTGTTCTCTTGAGAGCCAGGTCTGCCTGTTTGCTACGGCAGGGCTATGCTCACGGAAGTCTGTACATAGTCAAGGATTTTCTTTAATTTGGTGTCAGTCACAGTGGTCAGGTATTTTGCCACGGTGTACTCTCTGTTTAGGGACAGATATCACTCCAATATGCTCTGTTTTTTGGTTGATTCTTTCCAGTGTCTCAAATAGTTATCTTTCTGCTTTCCCGTGATGTGGTTGAGTGTAATTGTGTTGCTGTCCTGTGGTGTCTGTTTCTGAACAGAGCCCCTGGGGTTCTGTGGTGTCTGTTTCTGAACAGAGCCCCTGGGGTCCTGTGGTGTCTGTTTCTGAACAGAGCCCCTGGGGTCCTGTGGTGTCTGTTTCAAGAACAGAGCCCCTGGGGTTTTGTGGTGTCTGTGTTTAACAGATATCCCCTCTGGGTTCTGGTGATCTTTCCAGTGTCTCAGAGCCTTTCTGCTTTCCCGTGGGGTTCTGTCCTGTGTGTCTGTTTGTGAACAGAGCCCCCGGGGTTCTGTGGTGTCTGTGAACAGAGCCCCCGGGGTTCTGTGGTGTCTGTTTCTGAACAGAGCCCCCGGGGTTCTGTGGTGTCTGTTTCTGAACAGAGCCCCTGGGGTTCTGTGGTGTCTGTTTGAACAGAGCCCCTGGGGTTCTGTGGTGTCTGTGAACAGAGCCCCCGGGGTTCTGTGGTGTCTGTGAACAGAGCCCCTGGGGTTCTGTGGTGTCTGTTTCTGAACAGAGCCCCCGGGGTTCTGTGGTGTCTGTTTCTGAACAGAGCCCCTGGGGTTCTGTGGTGTCTGTTTCTGAACAGAGCCCCTGGGGTTCTGTGGTGTCTGTTTCTGTGGTGTCTGTGAACAGAGCCCCTGGGGTTCTGTGGTGTCTGTTTCTGAACAGAGCCCCCGGGGTTCTGTGGTGTCTGTTTCTGAACAGAGCCCCTGGGGTTCTGTGGTGTCTGTTTCTGAACAGAGCCCCTGGGGTTCTGTGGTGTCTGTTTCTGAACAGAGCCCCCGGGGTTCTGTGGTGTCTGTTTCTGAACAGAGCCCCTGGGGTTCTGTGGTGTCTGTTTCTGAACAGAGCCCCTGGGGTTCTGTGGTGTCTGTGAACAGAGCCCCCGGGGTTCTGTGGTGTCTGTGAACAGAGCCCCCGGGGTTCTGTGGTGTCTGTGAACAGAGCCCCTGGGGTTCTGTGGTGTCTGTTTGTGAACAGAGCCCCCGGGGTTCTGTGGTGTCTGTTTGTGAACAGAGCCCCCGGGGTTCTGTGTTGTCTGTGAACAGAGCCCCCGGGGTTCTGTGGTGTCTGTGAACAG
The DNA here is from genome assembly GCF_034236695.1 of Oncorhynchus nerka. Taxonomy (NCBI): domain Eukaryota; kingdom Metazoa; phylum Chordata; class Actinopteri; order Salmoniformes; family Salmonidae; genus Oncorhynchus; species Oncorhynchus nerka. Next base: position 98,161,532 of record NC_088409.1, read on the forward strand.
AGCCCCCGGGGTTCTGTGGTGTCTGTTTCTGAACAGAGCCCCTGGGGTTCTGTGGTGTCTGTTTGTGAACAGAGCCCCCGGGGTTCTGTGGTGTCTGTGAACAGAGCCCCTGGGGTTCTGTGTTGTCTGTGAACAGAGCCCCCGGGGTTCTGTGGTGTCTGTGAACAGAGCCCCTGGGGTCTGTGGTGTCTGTTTCTGAACAGAGCCCCCGGGGTTCTGTGGTGTCTGTTTCTGAACAGAGCCCCTGGGGTTCTGTGTTGTCTGTTTCTGAACAGTGCCCCAGGACCAGCTTTTTAAGGGGACTCAGGTTCATCTTTCTGTAGGTGAGGGCTTTGTGGTGGAATGTGTGGGCATTGCTTCCTTTTAGGTGGTTGAAGAATTTAAGTTATTTTCTGGATTTTGATGATTATATATAATATAGTTCTAATTCTGGCCTGCATTGTTTGGGCTTTTCCGTTGTACACAAAGTATTTTTTGCAGAATTCTGCCTGCATCAATTGGGTGTTTGTCCCATTTAGTCTATTATTGGTTGATGTGTGGAACCCCACACCCCACACACCATAAAGGGCAATGGGTTCAACAACTGATTCAAAGTATTTATTTTTGTGCTAGATCGTAATTGGGATGTTGAATTTTATGTTCCTTTTGATGGCATAGAAGGCCCATCTTGCCTTGACTCTTTAGATCTTTCACAGCTATTTTTAATTTTTTTTATCTTTATTTAACCAGGCAAGTCAGTTAAAGAACACATTCTTATTTACAATGACGGTCTAGGAACAGTGGGGTTAACTGGTCTAGGAACAGTGGGGTTAACTGGTCTAGGAACAGTGGGGTTAACTGGTCTAGGAACAGTGGGGTTAACTGGTCTAGGAACAGTGGGGTTAACTGGTCTAGGAACAGTAGAGGGTAGAAGGGTAAAGAGTTAACTGGTCTAGGAACAGTGGGTTAACTGGTCTAGGAACAGTGGGTTAACTGGTCTAGGAACAGTGGGTTAACTGGTCTAGGAACAAACAGTGGGGTTAACTGGTCTAGGAACAGTGGGTTAACTGGTCTAGGAACAGTGGGTTAACTGCCTGTTCAGGGGCAGAATGACAGATTTGTACCTTGTCAGCTCGGGGGTTTGAACTTGCAACCTTCCGGTTACTAGTCCAACGCTCTAACCACTAGGCTACCCTGCCGCCTCTACACTCTAACCACTAGGCTACCCTGCCGCCCCTATGTTGAAGTTACATGTGGGGTTGATGTTTAGGCCGAGGTAGGTGTAATTCTTTGTGTGCTCTAAGGCAACAGTGTCTAGATATAATTAGTTTTTGTGGTATTAGCAACTATAACTTTTTTGGAACACTCTCTTACTATGATTCACTGTCAGGGCCCCAGGTCTGACAGAATCTGTGCAGAAGATTCTAGGTGCTGCTCAGTAGGTGCTGCTCAGTTGGTAGGGACAGAAGCACCAGATCATCGGCAAACGTTTCCTAGTCCAGTGAGGTGAGGACGGGTGCTGCAGACTGTTTTAGTGCCCTCGCCAATTCATTGACGTAAATGTTGAAGAGGGGGGGGGCGTTAAGCTGCATCCCTGTCCTAACCCCATGGCCCTGAGGAAAGAAAGCTGTGTTTATTGCCAATTAAAAATTCTCTCCTCTCACTTCCCTCTCTCCTCTCCTCTCCATCCCTCTCTCCTCTCCTCTCCATCCCTCTCTCTCTACTTCTTTCTTCCCTCTATCTCTCTCTCGATCTCTATCTCTCTCTCGATCTCTCTCATCTCTCTCCTCTCATCTCTCTCCTCTCATCTGTCTCTCACTCCGTCTGTCTCTCTCATCTCTCTCCTCTCATCTGTCTCTCACTCCGTCTCTCTCTCCCTCTCATTCTTGCTCCTCTCCATCCATCCACCATCTCTCTCTCTACCTCTCTCATACCTTTCTCTCTCTACCCCTCTCTCGTCTCGATTCCTCTCTCTCTCTACCTCTCCATCCATCCCTCCTCTTCCGCTCTCTCTCTACATCTCTCATCCCACTCTCTCTCTCTCTCTCTCTCTCTCTCTCTCTCTCTCTCTCTCTCTCTCTCATACCTTTCTCTCTCTACCCCTCTCTCCTCTCGATTCCTCTCTCTCTCTACCTCTCCATCCATCCCTCCTCATCCTCTCTCTCTCTCGCTCTCCCCCTCTCTCTCGATTCCTCTCTCTCTACCTCCTCTCTATCCATCCCCCCTCTTCCGCTCTCTCTCTACATCTCTCCTCTCATCCCTCTTCCGCTCTCTCTCTACATCTCTCATCCCACCCTCTCCTCTCTCTCTCTCTCTCTCTCTCTCTCTCTCTCTCTCTCTCTCTCTTTCGCTCTCTCTCTCTCTCCTCTTATCACCCTCTGTCCCTCCCTCGATCTCTCATCTCTCTCCTCTCATCTGTCTCTCTCACTCTCATTCTCACTCCTCTCCATCCATCCACCATCTATCTCTCTCTCTATTTATTTATCTCCCTGCCTCTCTCTTGCCCTCTCTCTCTCTCTACCTCTCTCTACCTCTCTCTGTAGAGTACAGAGCAGGTCGCAGCATTCTGCCGCAGTCTCCATGATATGAATCCGTCTGAGTGTGCCACGACCTCCTCATCCCCCAGCCTGGACTCGCCCTTCGGTCCCCCTGCCACCGGCACCGCCAGCCGCCAGCTCTCCGACGCCGACAAGCTACGCAAAGTAATCTGTGAGCTGGTTGAGACGGAACGCACCTATGTCAAAGTCAGTAACAGTAGTACTACATCTCTGCTGTGTGTTTGGTGTTTGTGGGGGAGGGGGGGTGTTTGTGGGAGAAGGAGGTCGGGGGGGTGTTTGTGGGGGTGTTTGTGGGAGAAGGGGGTCGGGGGTGTTTGTGGGGGGTGTTTGTGGGAAGGGGGTGTTTGTGGGAGAAGGGGGTCGGGGGTGTTTGTGGGAGAAGGGGGTCAGGGGGTGTTTGTGGGAGAAGGGGGTGTTTGTGGGAGAAGGGGGGGGGTGTTTGTGGGAGAAGTGTGTTTGTGGGAGAAGGGGGTTGTTTGTGGGAGAAGGGGGTCGGGGGTGTTTGTGGGAGAAGGGGGTCGGGGGAAGGGGATGTTTTGTGGGAGAAGGGGGTGTTTGGGGTGTTTGTGGGAGAAGGGGGTCGGGGGTGTTTGTGGGAGAAGGGGGTCGGGGGTGTTTGTGGGAGAAGGGGGGGGTGGGGGGGTGTTTGTGGGAGAAGGGGGGGGGTGTTTGGGGGGGGGTTTGTGGGAGAAGGGGGTCGGATGGGAGAAGGGGGGGTCGGGGGGGTGTTTGTTTGTGGGAGAAAGGGGTCGGGGGTGTTTGTGGGGGAATGGGGTGTTTTGTGGGAGAGAAGAGAAGGGGGTCGGGGGGTGTTTATGGGAGAAGGGGGTCGGGGGGTGTTTATGGGAGAAGGGGGGGGTGTTTGTGGGAGAAGGGGGGGGGGTGTTTGTGGGAGAAGAGGGTCGGGGGTGTTTGTGGGAGAAGGGGGTCGGGGGGTGTTTGTGGGAGAAGGGGGTCGGGGGGGTGTTTGTGGGAGAAGGGGGTCGGGGGGTGTTTATGGGAGAAGGGGGTCGTGGGGGGGGTGTTTGTGGGAGAAGGGGGTCGGGGTGTTTGTGGGAGAAGGGGTCGGGGGTGTTTGTGGGAGAAGGGGGTCGGGGGGTGTTTGTGGGAGAAGGGGGTGGGAGGGGGTGTTTGTGGGAGAAGGGGTCGGGGGGTGTTTGTGGGAGGGAAAGGGGGGGGGTGTTTGGGAGGGGGGTGTTTGTGGGAGAAGGGGGTCGGGGGGTGTTTGTGGGAGAAGGGGGTCGGGGGTGTTTGTGGGAGAAGGGGGTCGGGGGGTGTTTGTGGGAGAAGGGGGGGGTGTTTGGGGTGTTTGTGGGAGAAGGGGGTCGGGGGGTGTTTGTGGGAGAAGGGGGTGGGGGGGTGTTTGTGGGAGAAGGGGGGTCGGGGGGGTGTTTGTGGGAGAAGGGGGTCGGGGGGTGTTTGTGGGAGAAGAGGGTCGGGGGGTGTTTGTGGGAGAAGGGGGTCGGGGGGTGTTTGTGGGAGAAGGGGGTCGAAGGGGGTCGGGGGGGTGTGTGTTTGTGGGAGAAGGGGGTCGGGGAGGTGTTTGTGGGAGAAGGGGGTCGGGGTGTTTGTGGGAGAAGGGGGTCGGGGGGTGTTTGTGGGAGAAGGGGGGGAGAAGGGTCGGGGGTGTTTGTGGGAGAAGGGGGTCGGGGGATGTTTATGGGAGAAGAGGGTCGGGGTGTTTATGGGAGAAGGGGTCGGGGGGGTGTTTGTGGGAGAAGGGGGTCAGGAGGCTGTTTGTGGGAGAAGGGGGTCGGGGAGAGTTTGTGGGAGAAGGGGTCATAACTGGGTTATAGAATATAGAAAAGCAAAACATTGTATTGTATTATAACTGGGTTACAAAGAAACTCTGAGAGGTCAAATACATAATATAACCTCAATACGTATGTAATCTGATCTAACTAGAAACAGACCTCAATACTACGTATGTAATCTGATCTAACTAGAAACGGACCTCAATACGTATGTAATCTGATCTAACTAGAAACGGACCTCAATACGTATGTAATCTGATCTAACTAGAAACAGACCTCAATACGTATGTAATCTGATCTAACTAGAAACAGACCTCAATACGTATGTAATCTGATCTAACTAGAAAGAGGGATATTAAATATTCCTATATATATATATTATATACATGTAATCTGATCACCAAACTGGAGTGGTATAAAGATCGCCACCATTGGACGCTGGAGCAGTTGAAACGCCTTCTCTGGAGTGACGGATGCCAGGAGAAACTCTACCTGCCCCAATGCATTGTGCTAACTGTAAAGTTTGGTGGAGGAGGAATAATGGTCTGGGGCCCCTTTAGTTCCAGTGAAGGGAAATCTTAACGCTACAGCATACAAGGACATCCTAGATGATTCTGTGCTTCCAACTTTGTGGCAACAGTTTGGGAAAGGCCCTTTCCTGTTTCAGCATGACAAAGCCCCTGTGCACAAAGAGAGGTCTGTACAGACATGGTTTGTCGAGATCGGTGTGGAAGAACTTGACAGGCCTGCACAGAGCTCTGACCTCAACCCCATTGAACACCATTGTGATGAATTGGAACGCCGACTGTGAGCCAGGCCTAATCGCCCAACATCAATGCCAAGTCTCACTAATACTCTTGTGGCTGAATGGAAGCAAGTCCCTGCAGCAATGTTCCAACATCTAGTGGAAAACCTTCCCAGAAGAGTGGAGGCTGTTATAGCAGCAATGTTCCAACATCTAGTGGAAAGCCTTCCCAGAAGAGTGGAGGCTGGTAGAGCAGCATAGGGGGGACCAACTCCATATTAATGCCCATGACTTTGGAATGAGATGTTCGACGAGCAGGTGTCCACATACTTTTGGTCATGTAGTGTATTCATCTGATCTATGTAGAAACAGAGATATCTTGACGGAGATGTCATAATACTTCAAACAAACTCAGTCAGTGTGAGACCTAGAGAATAAAGGATGTATATATGTGTGTGTACATATGATTAGGAACCGTATTTTAATTCAACGCTGTGCGTGCCAGTTTATAGTACCTCTTGATGACTTGTTGTCATAAGTGTGTTTTAAGCCAGAGTGTTTTCTATTCTCCCTCTCCATGTGTGTACATATCCATGAGATGACATCCACCACCCCAATCAACGGTTGGTGTGTGTGTGTGTGTGTGTATGTGTGTCTCCACTATCCCATTCAATGGGTGTTTGAGCGTGTGTGTGTCAGTCTAGCACTTTAATATAATCTGAATCACTCTTTGTCTTGCAGGATCTCAATTGTCTCATCGGGAGGTACTTAACCCCGCTGCAGAAGGAGACGTGCCTCACTCAGGATGAGGTATGATACATGGTGGGAGAGGGAGAGGTACTGACGTGCCTCACTCAGGATGAGGTATGATACATGGTGGGAGAGGTACTGACGTGCCTCACTCAGGATGAGGTATGATACACGGTGGGAGAGGGAGAGGTACTGACGTGCCTCACTCAGGATGAGGTATGATACAGAGGAGAGGTACTGGTGCCTCACTCAGGATGAGATGATGCACGGTGGGAGAGGGAGGGATACTGGGACGTGCCTCACTCAGGATGAGGTATGATGCACGGTGGGAGAGGGAGAGATACTGACGTGCCTCACTCAGGATGAGGTATGATACACGGTGGGAGAGGGAGAGGTACTGACGTGCCTCACTCAGGATGAGGTATGATACACGGTGGGAGAGGGAGAGGTACTGACGTGCCTCACTCAGGATGAGGTATGATACACGGTGGGAGAGGGAGAGGTACTGACGTGCCTCACTCAGGATGAGGTATGATACACGGTGGGAGAGGGAGAGATACTGACGTGCCTCACTCAGGATGAGGTATGATGCACGGTGGGAGAGGGAGAGGTACTGACGTGCCTCACTCAGGATGAGGTATGATACACGGTGGGAGAGGGAGAGGTACTGACGTGCCTCACTCAGGATGAGGTATGATACACGGTGGGAGAGGGAGAGGTACTGACGTGCCTCACTCAGGATGAGGTATGATACATGGTGGGAGAGGTACTGACGTGCCTCACTCAGGATGAGGTATGATACACGGTGGGAGAGGGAGAGATACTGGTGCTGCCTTTTTAAATGTCTTTGGTGCTAAAAAAAACTACTTTTTTTCATAGAATGGCTGTTGCGTAATCATGTACAGACTGTACTGTGTGTGAGAGGAAGGGTGAGAGGAAGAGCGACTAGGAGGAGGTTTTAGACGAGAGAACAGACAGGGATAACTATGAGGCTGAGACTGGAACACAGATGGTTTCGGTGCTTTTAATAGGATCGCCTCACTTCAACACCCTCACTACTTGCGGCCCAAATGGCTCCATATCTACTATCAAGTGCACTACTTTTGACCAGGGCTCATAGGGCTCTCATCAAAAGTAGTGCACTATATAGAGAATATGATGCCATTTGGGATGCAGCCCCCCTCCTCTCACTGTAATAGGGCACTTGAGTTGTAATTTGTTGATTATATTGTGAAATAATATATTTCCCTCCTTCCTTTTGTGCGGCTCCAGCTGGACATTCTGGTTGGGAACCTGCCTGAGATGGTGGAGTTCCAGGTGGAATTCCTGAAGACTCTAGAAGACGGGACCAGATTGGTTCCAGACCTGGAGAAGCTGGAGAGAGTGGACCAGTTCAAGGTACAAAATAACAGCCTGCCTGGATGACAAAATAACAGCCTGCCTAGAACTACAAAATAACAGCCTGGCTAGATTACAAAATAACAGCCTGCCTAGATTACAAAATAACAGCCTGCCTATATTACAAAATAACAGCCTGCCTAGAACTACAAAATAACAGCCTGCCTAGATGACAAAATAACAGCCTGGCTAGATTACACAATAACAGCCTGGCTAGATTACAAAATAACAGCCTGGCTAGATTACACAATAACAGCCTGGCTAGATTACACAATAACAGCCTGCCTAGAACTACAAAATAACAGCCTGGCTAGATTACAAAATAACAGCCTGGCTAGATTACACAATAACAGCCTGCCTGGATCGAGGACAGAAATCTATCAACTGACTGTCAAACCTACATCTACCATTTTAACTGTCCGGCCGCTACCAAAACACATTGTGTAACCACGACTCTCTCCTCTCCTCAGCTACCAAAACACGTTGTGTAACCACGACTCTCTCCTCTCCTCAGCTACCAAAACACATTGTATAACCACGACTCTCTCCTCTCCTCAGCTACCAAAACACATTGTGTAACCACGACTCTCTCCTCTCCATTTTAACTGTCCTCCGCTACCAAAACACATTGTGTAACCACGACTCTCTCCTCTCCTCAGCTACCAAAACACATTGTGTAACCACGACTCTCTCCTCTCCATTTTAACTGTCCTCCGCTACCAAAACACATTGTGTAACCATGACTCTCTCCTCTCCTCAGCTACCAAAACACATTGTGTAACCACGACTCTCTCCTCTCCTCAGCTACCAAAACACATTGTATAACCACGACTCTCTCCTCAGCTACCAAAACACATTGTATAACCACGACTCTCTCCTCAGCTACCAAAACACATTGTGTAACCACGACTCTCTCCTCTCCTCAGCTACCAAAACACATTGTGTAACCACGACTCTCTCCTCTCCTCAGCTACCAAAACACATTGTGTAACCACGACTCTCTCCTCTCCTCAGCTACCAAAACACATTGTGTAACCACGACTCTCTCCTCTCCTCCCTCCGCTACCAAAACACATTGTGTAACCACGACTCTCTCCTCTCCTCTCCTCCGCTACCAAAACACATTGTATAACCACGACTCTCTCCTCTCCTCTCCTCCGCTACCAAAACACATCGTATAACCACGACTCTCTCCTCTCCTCCGCTACCAAAACACATTGTATAACCACGACTCTCTCCTCTCCTCAGCTACCAAAACACATTGTGTAACCACGACTCTCTCCTCTCCTCAGCTACCAAAACACATTGTGTAACCACGACTCTCTCCTCTCCTCCCTCCGCTACCAAAACACATTGTGTAACCACGACTCTCTCCTCTCTCCCTCCGCTACCAAAACACATTGTGTAACCACGACTCTCTCTCTCCTCCCTCCGCTACCAAAACACATTGTATAACCACGACTCTCTCCTCTCCTCCTCCGCTACCAAAACATTGTATAACCACGACTCTCTCCTCTCCTCTCCTCCGCTACCAAAACACATCGTATAACCACGACTCTCTCCTCTCCTCCGCTACCAAAACACATTGTATAACCACGACTCTCTCCTCTCCTCAGCTACCAAAACACATTGTGTAACCACGACTCTCTCCTCTCCTCAGCTACCAAAACACATTGTGTAACCACGACTCTCTCCTCTCCTCCCTCCGCTACCAAAACACATTGTGTAACCACGACTCTCTCCTCTCCTCCCTCCGCTACCAAAACACATTGTGTAACCACGACTCTCTCCTCTCCTCTCCTCCGCTACCAAAACACATTGTATAACCACGACTCTCTCCTCTCCTCTCCTCCGCTACCAAAACACATTGTATAACCACGACTCTCTCCTCTCCTCCGCTACCAAAACACATTGTATAACCACGACTCTCTCCTCTCCTCAGCTACCAAAACACATTGTATAACCACGACTCTCTCCCCTCCTCCGCTACCAAAACACATTGTATAACCACGACTCTCTCCTCTCCTCAGCTACCAAAACACATTGTGTAACCACGACTCTCTCCTCTCCTCAGCTACCAAAACACATTGTGTAACCACGACTCTCTCCTCTCCTCAGCTACCAAAACACATTGTGTAACCACGACTCTCTCCTCTCCTCAGCTACCAAAACACATTGTATAACCACGACTCTCTCCTCTCCTCAGCTACCAAAACACATTGTGTAACCACGACTCTCTCCTCTCCTCAGCTACCAAAACACATTGTGTAACCACGACTCTCTCCTACCAAAACACATTGTGTAACCGACTCTCTCCTCAGCTACCAAAACACATTGTGTAACCACGACTCTCTCCTCTCCTCAGCTACCAAAACACATTGTGTAACCACGACTCTCTCCTCTCCTCAGCTACCAAAACACATTGTGTAACCACGACTCTCTCCTCTCCTCCCTCCGCTACCAAAACACATTGTGTAACCACGACTCTCTCCTCTCCTCCCTCCGCTACCAAAACACATTGTGTAACCACGACTCTCTCCTCTCTCTCTCCTCAGCTACCAAAACACATTGTATAACCACGACTCTCTCCTCTCCTCTCCTCCGCTACCAAAACACATTGTATAACCACGACTCTCTCCTCTCCTCAGCTACCAAAAACATTGTATAACCAGACTCTCTCCTCTCCTCAGCTACCAAAACACATTGTGTAACCACGACTCTCTCCTCTCCTCAGCTACCAAAACACATTGTGTAACCACGACTCTCTCCTCTCCTCAGCTACCAAAACACATTGTGTAACCACGACTCTCTCCTCTCCTCAGCTACCAAAACACATTGTGTAACCACGACTCTCTCCTCTCCTCAGCTACCAAAACACATTGTGTAACCACGACTCTCTCCTCTCCTCTCCTCAGCTACCAAAACACATTGTGTAACCACGACTCTCTCCTCTCCTTGTCAGAAAATCCTCTTCTCTCTAGGAGGTTCCTTCCTGTACTATGCAGACCGGTTTAAGATCTACAGTGCGTTCTGCGCCAGCCACACCAAAGTCCCCAAGGTGCTCGTAAAGGGTGAGTTAAACACGGTGTGTGTGTGTGTGTGTGTGTGTGTGTGTGTCCTAGCTGCTCGTAAAGGGTGAGTTAAACACAGTTGGTGCGTTGTTTTGTGTGTGTGTGTGTGTGTGTGTGTCCTAGCTGCTCGTAAAGGGTGAGTTAAACACAGTTGGTGTGTGTTTTTGTGTGTGTGTGTGTGTGTGTGTGTGTGTGTGTGTGTCCTAGCTGCTCGTAAAGGGTGTGTATATGAAAGTTTGAACCTGAACTATTTCCTTCCTGGCACCTCTGGTGTTTCCACTGACCCACCCTGCACTACAGAGAGATGGGCTCGTGTCCCACATGCCAGCATGTGTTGGACTCGTAACCGGAAGGTTGCAAGTTCAAATCCCCGAGCTGACAAGGTACAAATCTGTCGTTCTGTCCCTGAACAAGGCAGTTAACCCCACTGTTCCTAGGCCGTCATTGAAAATAAGAATTTGTTCTTGACTGACTTGCCTAGTTATAAATAAAGGTTACATTTAAAAAATATTCCCTACGTAGTGCCCTACTTTTGACCATTCCCTATGGGCCCTGGTGACTTCAGAAAAGTATTCATACCCCCTTTGACTCATCCCACATTTTTGTTGTTACAGCCTGAATTCAAAATGGATTAAATAGATGTTTCTCTCTCACTCATCGACACACGATACTCCATAATGACAGTGAAAACATGTTTTTAATAATGTGTGTGCAAAACGGAGAATGGAAAAATATATCTAATTTACATTGGTATTCACACCCTTGAGTTGTTAGAAAACCTTTTGACAGCGATGTACAGCTGTCTGTCTTCCTGGTATCTAAGTATCTAAGTGCTTTGAACACCTGGATTGTGCAATATTTTCCCGTTATTATTGCTAGACAAATCATTTTCAAGTCTTGCCGTAGATTTTCAAGTCGATTTAAGTCAAATCTGTAACTCGGCCACTCAGGAACATTCACTGTCTTCTTGGTAAGCAACTCCAGTGTAGATTTGGCCTTGTGTTTTAAGGTTATTGTCCTGCTGAAAGGTGAATTCATCTCCCAGTGTCTGGTGGAAAAGCAGACTGAACCAGGTTTCCCCTCTAGGATGTTGCCTGTCCTTAGCTCCATTCGGTTTATTTTTTATCCTGAAAAACTCACCAGTCCTTAACGATTACAAGCATACCCATAACATGATGCAGCCACCACTATGCATGTAAACATGGAGAGTGGTACTCAGTAATGTATTGAATTTGCCCCTAAACATAACATTTGTATTCAGGACAAAAAGTGAATTGCTCTGCCACATGTTTTGGTGTATTACTTTAATTGCTTGTTGGTATATATTTATTCTGTACAGGCTTCCTTTTTCATTCTGGCATTTAGGTTAGCATTATGGAGTAACTACAATGTTGTTGATCAATCCTCAGTCTTCTCCTATCACAGTCATCAAACTCCCTAACTGTTTTAAAGACCCCATTGGCCTCATGTTGAAATCCCTGAGCGGTTTCCTTCTTCTCCGGCAACTGAGTTAGGAAGGACGTCTGTATCTTTGTAGTGACTCTGTGTATTGATACACCATCCACAGTGTTGAATGACCTCTTCATAGCTACAACAGAATGTGTTTCTTAGGACAGTGTTGAATGACCTCTTCATAGCTACAACAGAAACATTTGGCTCTCCTCTGCTTCCAGCTAAGACAGAAACATTTGGCTCTCCTCTGCTTCCAGCTAAGACAGAAGAGAAAGTGTTTTTCTTGTAGGTCCTTTATTAACAGATCACATAACAGTATGGTACCAGCAGACAGTCAGGGGGCTTCTTTATGTTGGATCTTATTTCATTGTCCAGCTCTTCTGAAACGTTTGGAGGTTACGTGTGTAACCCCCCCCCCCATCTCATTGCATCTAGCTAAGACCGATGCAGACTTCAAGGCGTTTCTGGAAGAGAGGAACCCGAAACAGCAACACTCCTCAACCCTGGAGTCCTACCTGATCAAACCCATCCAGAGAGTTCTGAAGTACCCACTACTACTGAGAGAGCTGTACTCACTGACGGACCCGGACAGTGAAGAACACTATCACCTGAATGGTAAGGAGGGAGGGAGGGGCGAGGGAGGGGGAGTGAGGGAGGGAGGGGTGGAGGGAGGGAGGGAGGGGGGAGGGGGAGGGAGGGGTGTGTCCTATAGTACCCACTACTACTGAGAGAGCTGTACTCACTGACGGACCCGGACAGTGAAGAACACTATCACCTGAATGGTAAGGAGGGAGGGAGGGGGCGAGGAGGGGGGAGTGAGGGAGGGGTGGAGGGAGGGAGGGAGGGGGGGGGGGGGAGGGAGGGTGTGTCCTATAGTACCCACTACTACTGAGAGAGCTGTACTCACTGACGGACCCGGACAGTGAAGAACACTATCACCTGAATGGTAAGGAGGGAGGGGGAGGGAGGGGTGTGTCCTATAGTACCCACTACTACTGAGAGAGCTGTAGGAGGTAGGGAGGGAGGAGGGGTGTGTCCTATAGTACCCACTACTACTGAGAGAGCTGTAGGAGGAGCGAGGGAGGGAGGGGTGTGTCCTATAGTACCCACTACTACTGAGAGAGCTGTAGGAGGTAGGGAGGGAGGGGTGTGTCCTATAGTACCCACTACTACTGAGAGAGCTGTAGGAGGTAGGGAGGGAGGGAGGGGTGTGTCCTATAGTACCCACTACTACTGAGAGAGCTGTAGGAGGTAGGGAGGGAGGGAGGGGTGTGTCCTATAGTACCCACTACTACTGAGAGAGCTGTAGGAGGAGGGAGGGAGGGAGGGAGGGGTGTGTCCTATAGTACCCACTACTACTGAGAGAGCTGTAGGAAGGAGGAGGGGAGGGAGGGGTGTGTCCTATAGTACCCATTACTACTGAGAGAGCTGTACTCACTGACGGACCCGGACAGTGAAGAACACTATCACCTGAATGGTAAGGAGGGAGGGGGGAGGGAGGGGTGTGTCCTATAGTACCCACTACTACTGAGAGAGCTGTAGGAGGTAGGGAGGGAGGGGTGTGTCCTATAGTACCCACTACTACTGAGAGAGCTGTAGGAGGAGCGAGGGAGGGAGGGGTGTGTCCTATAGTACCCACTACTACTGAGAGAGCTGTAGGAGGTAGGGAGGGAGGGTGTGTCCTATAGTACCCACTACTACTGAGAGAGCTGTAGGAGGTAGGGAGGGAGGGAGGGGTGTGTCCTATAGTACCCACTACTACTGAGAGAGCTGTAGGAGGTAGGGAGGGAGGGAGGGGGGTGTGTCCTATAGTACCCACTACTACTGAGAGAGCTGTAGGAGGAGGGAGGGAGGGAGGGAGGGGTGTGTCCTATAGTACCCACTACTACTGAGAGAGCTGTAGGAAGGAGGAGGGGAGGGAGGGGTGTGTCCTATAGTACCCATTACTACTGAGAGAGCTGTAGGAGGGAGGAGGAAGGGAGGGGGGTGTCCTATAGTACCCACTACTACTGAGAGAGCTGTAGGAGGAGGGAGGGAGGGAGGGGTGTGTCCTATAGTACCCACTACTACTGAGAGAGCTGTAGGAAGGAGGAGGGGAGGGAGGGGTGTGTCCTATAGTACCCACTACTACTGAGAGAGCTGTAGGAGGGAGGAGGAAGGGAGGGGGGTGTCCTATAGTACCCACTACTACTGAGAGAGCTGTAGGAAGGAGGAGGGGAGGGAGGGGTGTGTCCTATAGTACCCACTACTACTGAGAGAGCTGTAGGAGGACGGAGGGAGGGGTGTGTCCTATAGTACCCACTACTACTGAGAGAGCTGTAGGAAGGAGGAGGGAGGGAGGGGGGTGTCCTATAGTACCCACTACTACTGAGAGAGCTGTAGGAGGTAGGGAGGGAGGGAGGGGTGTGTCCTATAGTACCCACTACTACTGAGAGAGCTGTAGGAGGAGGGAGGGAGGGAGGGGGTGTCCTATAGTACCCACTACTACTGAGAGAGCTGTAGGAGGAGGAGGGAGGGAGGGAGGGGTGTGTCCTATAGTACCCACTACTACTGAGAGAGCTGTAGGAGGAGGAGGGAGGGAGGGAGGGAGGGAGGGGGTGTCCTATAGTACCCACTACTACTGAGAGAGCTGTAGGAGGGAGGGAGGGGGGGTGTCCTATAGTACCCACTACTACTGAGAGAGCTGTAGGAGGAGGGAGGGAGGGGTGTGTCCTATAGTACCCACTACTACTGAGAGAGCTGTAGGATGAGGGAGGGAGGGAGGGGGTGTCCTATAGTACCCACTACTACTGAGAGAGCTGTAGGAGGGAGGGAGGGAGGGAGGGGTGTGTCCTATAGTACCCACTACTACTGAGAGAGCTATAGGAGGAGGGAGGGAGGGAGGGAGGGAGGGGGTGTCCTATAGTACCCACTACTACTGAGAGAGCTGTAGGAGGAGGAGGGAGGGAGGGGTGTGTCCTATAGTACCCACTACTACTGAGAGAGCTGTAGGAGGAGGGAGGGAGGGAGGGAGGGGTGTGTCCTATAGTACCCACTACTACTGAGAGAGCTGTAGGAGGGAGGGAGGGAGGGTGTGTCCTATAGTACCCACTACTACTGAGAGAGCTGTAGGAGGAGGAGGAGGAGGGAGGGAGGGAGGGAGGGAGGGGTGTGTCCTATAGTACCCACTACTACTGAGAGAGCTGTAGGAGGGAGGGAGGGAGGGAAGGGAGGGGTGTGTCCTATAGTACCCACTACTACTGAGAGAGCTGTAGGAAGGAGGAGGAGGGGAGGGAGGGGTGTGTCCTATAGTACCCACTACTACTGAGAGAGCTGTAGGAGGAGGGAGGGAGGGGTGTGTCCTATAGAACCCACTACTACTGAGAGAGCTGTAGGAAGGAGGAGGGAGGGAGGGGGGTGTCCTATAGTACCCACTACTACTGAGAGAGCTGTAGGAGGTAGGGAGGGAGGGAGGGGTGTTTCCTATAGTACCCACTACTACTGAGAGAGCTGTAGGAGGAGGGAGGGAGGAGGGGGTATCCTATAGTACCCACTACTACTGAGAGAGCTGTAGGAGGGAGGGAGGGAGGGGTGTGTCCTATAGTACCCACTACTACTGAGAGAGCTGTAGGAGGTAGGGAGGGAGGGGTGTGTCCTATAGTAACCACTACTACTGAGAGAGCTGTAGGAGGTAGGGAGGGAGGGTGTGTCCTATAGTACCCACTACTACTGAGAGAGCTGTAGGAGGAGGGAGGGAGGGGTGTGTCCTATAGCACCCACTACTACTGAGAGAGCTGTAGGAGGAGGAGGGAGGGAGGGGGTGTGTCCTATAGTACCCACTACTTCTGAGAGAGCTGTAGGAGGGAGGGAGGGAGGGAGGGGGTGTCATATAGTACCCACTACTACTGAGAGAGCTGTAGGAGGTAGGGAGGGAGGGGTGTGTCCTATAGTACCCACTACTACTGAGAGAGCTGTAGGAGGGAGGGAGGGAGGGAGGGGGTGTCCTATAGTACCCACTACTACTGAGAGAGCTGTAGGAGGGAGGGAGGGAGGGAGGGGGTGTCCTATAGTACCCACTACTACTGAGAGAGCTATAGGAGGAGGAGGGAGGGAGGGAGGGAGGGGGTGTCCTATAGTACCCACTACTACTGAGAGAGCTGTAGGAGGAGGAGGGAGGGAGGGAGGGGTGTGTCCTATAGTACCCACTACTACCGAGAGAGCTGTAGGAGGAGGAGGGAGGGAGGGAGGGAGGGAGGGAGGGAGGGGGTGTCCTATAGTACCCACTACTACTGAGAGAGCTGTAGGAGGGAGGGAGGAGGGAGGGGGGGGGTGTCCTATAGTACCCACTACTACTGAGAGAGCTGTAGGAGGAGGGAGGGAGGGGTGTGTCCTATAGTACCCACTACTACTGAGAGAGCTGTAGGATGAGGGAGGGAGGGAGGGAGGGAGGGGTGTCCTATAGTACCCACTACTACTGAGAGAGCTGTAGGAGGGAGGGAGGGAGGGAGGGGTGTGTCCTATAGTACCCACTACTACTGAGAGAGCTATAGGAGGAGGAGGGAGGGAGGGAGGGAGGGGGTGTCCTATAGTACCCACTACTACTGAGAGAGCTGTAGGAGGAGGAGGGAGGGAGGGGTGTGTCCTATAGTACCCACTACTACTGAGAGAGCTGTAGGAGGAGGGAGGGAGGGAGGGAGGGGGTGTGTCCTATAGTACCCACTACTACTGAGAGAGCTGTAGGAGGGAGGGAGGGAGGGAGGGGTGTGTCCTATAGTACCCACTACTACTGAGAGAGCTGTAGGAGGAGGAGGGAGGGAGGGAGGGAGGGAGGAGGGAGGGGTGTGTCCTATAGTATCCACTACTACTGAGAGAGCTGTAGGAGGAGGAGGGAGGGAGGGAGGGGTGTGTCCTATAGTACCCACTACTACTGAGAGAGCTATAGGAGGAGGAGGGAGGGAGGGAGGGAGGGGTGTGTCCTATAGTACCCACTACTACTGAGAGAGCTGTAGGAGGAGGAGGGAGGGAGGGAGGGAGGGAGGGGTGTGTCCTATAGTACCCACTACTACTGAGAGAGCTATAGGAGGAGGAGGGAGGAGGGGTGTGTCCTATAGTACCCACTACTACTGAGAGAGCTGTAAGGAGGGAGGGAGGGAGGGGTGTGTCCTATAGTACCCACTTCTACTGAGAGAGCTGTAGGAGGGAGGGAGGGAGGGAGGGGTGTGTCCTATAGTACCCACTACTACTGAGAGAGCTGTAGCAGGGAGGGAGGGAGGGAGGGGTGTGTCCTATAGTACCCACTACTACTGAGAGAGCTGTAGGACGGAGGGAGGGAGGGGTGTGTCCTATAGTACCCACTACTACTGAGAGAGCTGTAGGAGGGAGGGAGGGAGGGGTGTGTCCTATAGTACCCACTACTACTGAGAGAGCTGTAGGAGGAGGGAGGGAGGGGTGTGTCCTATAGTACCTACTACTACTGAGAGAGCTGTAGGAGGAGGAGGGAGGGAGGGGTGTGTCCTATAGTACCCACTACTACTGAGAGAGCTGTAGGAGGAGGGAGGGAGGGGTGTGTCCTATAGTACCTACTACTACTGAGAGAGCTGTAGGAGGAGGAGGGAGGGAGGGGTGTGTCCTATAGTACCCACTACTACTGAGAGAGCTGTAGGAGGAGGGAGGGAGGGGTGTTTCCTATAGTACCCACTACTACTGAGAGAGCTGTAGGAGGGAGGGAGGGAGGGGTGTGTCCTATAGTACCCACTACTACTGAGAGAGCTGTAGGAGGGAGGGAGGGGTGTGTCCTATAGTACCCACTACTACTGAGAGAGCTGTAGGAGGAGGAGGGAGGGAGGGGTGTGTCCTATAGTACCCACTACTACTGAGAGAGCTGTAGGAGGAGGGAGGGAGGGGTGTGTCCTATAGTACCCACTACTACTGAGAGAGCTGTAGGAGGGAGGGAGGGGTGTGTCCTATAGTACCGACTACTACTGAGAGAGCTGTAGGAGGAGGAGGGAGGGAGGGGTGTGTCCTATAGTACCCACTACTACTGAGAGAGCTGTAGGAGGTAGGGAGGGAGGGGTGTGTCCTATAGTACCCACTACTACTGAGAGAGCTGTAGGAGGGAGGGAGGGAGGGAGGGAGGGAGGGAGGGAGGGAGGGGGTATATGTGACAATCAAATATAATTGTTTTATTTTTTATATTATTTTATCAATGAGATGCAGAAGGGTTAGGTTTAGTATAATAGTGTTCCTCTTCTCTCTCCTTCCTGTCCAGTTGCTATGAAGGCCATGAACAAGGTGGCCAGTCACATCAATGAGATGCAGAAGGTCCACGAGGAGTTTGGGTTGGTGTTTGACCAGCTCATAGCGGAGCAGAGTGGAGACAAGAAACAGGTGCGTTGTTGTTGGGAGTCTCCTCATGTTCTGTGGTATCGAGACAGAGGTGTGTTGTTGGGAGTCTCCTCATGTTCTGTGGTATCGAGACAGAGGTACAGTGTTGTTGGGAGTCTCCTCATGTTCTGTGGTATCGAGACAGAGGTACAGTGTTGTTGGGAGTCTCCTCATGTTCTGTGGTATCGAGACAGAGGTACAGTGTTGTTGGGAGTCTCCTCATGTTCTGTGGTATCGAGACAGAGGTACAGTGTTGTTGGGAGTCTCCTCATGTTCTGTGGTATCGAGACAGAGGTACAGTGTTGGGAGTCTCCTCATGTTCTGTGGTATCTAGACAGAGGTACAGTGTTGTTGGGAGTCTCCTCGTGTTCTGTGGTATATAGACAGAGGTACAGTGTTGTTGGGAGTCTCCTCATGTTCTGTGGTATCTAGACAGGTACAGTGTTGTTGGGAGTCTCCTCATGTTCTGTGGTATCCAGGCAGAGGTGTGTTGGGAGTCTCCTCATGTTCTGTGGTATCTAGACAGAGGTACAGTGTTGTTGGGAGTCTCCTCATGTTCTGTGGTATCTAGACAGAGGTACAGTGTTGTTGGGAGTCTCCTCGTGTTCTGTGGTATCTAGACAGAGGTACAGTGTTGTTGGGAGTCTCGTCATGTTCTCCAGGTGTGTCTGTGGTATCAGTGGCTGTGTAGTTCAAATTACACCCTATTTGCTACACACTACTTATTTTGAAAAGGGCCATAGCTCTGGTCTAAAGTAGTGCACTAAATAGGGAATAGGGTGCCATAGCTCTGGTCTAAAGTAGTGCACTAAATAGGGAATAGGGTGCCATAGCTCTGGTCTAAAGTAGTGCACTAAATAGGGAATAGGGTGCCATAGCTCTGGTCTAAAGTAGTGCACTAAATAGGGAATAGGGTGCCATAGCTCTGGTCTAAAGTAGTGCACTAAATAGGGAATAGGGTGCCATAGCTCTGGTCTAAAGTAGTGCACTATATAGGGAATAGGGTGCCATAGCTCTGGTCTAAAGTAGTGCACTAAATAGGGAATAGGGTGCCATAGCTCTGGTCTAAAGTAGTGCACTAAATAGGGAATAGGGTGCCATAGCTCTGGTCTAAAGTAGTGCACTAAATAGGGAATAGGGTGCCATAGCTCTGGTCTAAAGTAGTGCACTATATAGGGAATAGGGTGCCATAGCTCTGGTCTAAAGTAGTGCACTAAATAGGGAATAGGGTGCCATAGCTCTGGTCTAAAGTAGTGCACTAAATAGGGAATAGGGTGCCAAAGCTCTGGTCTAAAGTAGTGCACTAAATAGGGAATAGGGTGCCATAGCACTGGTCTAAAGTAGTGCACTAAATAGGGAATAGGGTGTCATACCTCTGGTCTAAAGTAGTGCACTAAATATGGAATAGGGTGTCATAGCTCTGGTCTAAAGTAGTGCACTAAATATGGAATAGGGTGTCATAGCTCTGGTCTAAAGTAGTGCACTAAATATGGAATAGGGTGCCATAGCTCTGGTCTAAAGTAGTGCACTAAATAGGGAATAGGGTGCCATAGCTCTGGTCTAAAGTAGTGCACTAAATAGGGAATAGGTCGTTGGAGAATTTCCCAGAGTATGTTGAGGGATTGGATTGCTGTAACATTGGTGTGTTGTTAATGTAAAATGGTTGTGTTGTAACATGGTTGTAACATGGTTGTGTTGTAAAATGGTTGTGTTGTAACATGGTTGTAACATGGGTGTGCTGTAACATAGTTGTAACATGGTTGTGTTGTAACACAGTTGTAACATGGTTGGGTTGTAACATGGTTGTGTTGTAACACAGTTGTAACATGGTTGTAACATGGTTGTGCTGTAACATAGTTGTAACATGGTTGTGTTGTAACATAGTTGTAACATGGTTGTGCTGTAACATGGTTGTGTTGTAACATGGTTGTGTTGTAACATGGTTGTAACATGGTTGTGTTGTAACATGGTTGTGTTGTAACACAGTTGTAACATGGTTGTGTTGTAACATAGTTGTAACATGGTTGTGTTGTAACATGGTTGTGTTGTAACATGGTTGTAACATGGGTGTGTTGTAACATGGTTGTGTTGTAACATGGTTGTGTTGTAACATGGTTGTAACATGGTTGTGTTGTAACATGGTTGTGTTGTAACATGGTTGTAACATGGGTGTGTTGTAACATGGTTGTGTTGTAACATGGTTGTGTTGTAACATGGTTGTAACATGGTTGTGTTGTAACATGGTTGTGTTGTAACATAGTTGTAACATGGTTGTGTTGTAACATGGTTGTGTTGTAACATAGTTGTAACATGGTTGTGTTGTAACATGGTTGTAACATGGTTGTGTTGTAACATGGTTGTGTTGTAACATGGTTGTAACATGGTGTGTTGTAACATGGTTGTGTTGTAACATGGTTGTGTTGTAACATGGTTGTAACATGGTTGTGTTGTAACATGGTTGTGTTGTAACACAGTTGTAACATGGTTGTGTTGTAACATAGTTGTAACATGGTTGTGCTGTAACATAGTTGTAACATGGTTGTGTTGTAACACAGTTGTAACATGGTTGTGTTGTAACACAGTTGTAACATGGTTGTGTTGTAACATGGCTGTAACATGGTTGTGTTGTAACATGGTTGTGTTGTAACATAGTTGTAACATGGTTGTGTTGTAACACAGTTGTAACATGGTTGTGTTGTAACATAGCTGTAACATGGTTGTGTTGTAACATGGTTGTGTTGTAATGTAACATGGTTGTGTTGTAACATGGTTGTGTTGTAACATAGCTGTAACATGGTTGTGTTGTAACATGGTTGTGTTGTAACATGGTTGTGTTGTAACATAGCTGTAACATGGTTGTGTTGTAACATGGTTGTGTTGTAACATGGTTGTATCATGGTTGTGTTGTAACATGGTTGTGTTGTAACATGGTTGTGTTGTAACATAGTTGTAACATGGTTGTGTTGTAACATGGTTGTGTTGTAACATGGTTGTAACATGGTTGTGTTGTAACATGGTTGTGTTGTAACATGGTTGTATCATGGTTGTGTTGTAACATGGTTGTGTTGTAACATGGTTGTGTTGTAACGTAGCTGTAACATGGTTGTGTTGTAACATGGTTGTGTTGTAACATGGTTGTGTTGTAACATAGCTGTAACATGGTTGTGTTGTAACATGGTTGTGTTGTAATGTAACATGGTTGTGTTGTAACATGGTTGTGTTGTAACATAGCTGTAACATGGTTGTGTTGTAACATGGTTGTGTTGTAACATGGTTGTGTTGTAACATAGCTGTAACATGGTTGTGTTGTAACATGGTTGTGTTGTAACATGGTTGTATCATGGTTGTGTTGTAACATGGTTGTGTTGTAACATGGTTGTGTTGTAACATAGTTGTAACATGGTTGTGTTGTAACATGGTTGTGTTGTAACATGGTTGTAACATGGTTGTGTTGTAACATGGTTGTGTTGTAACATGGTTGTATCATGGTTGTGTTGTAACATGGTTGTGTTGTAACATGGTTGTGTTGTAACGTAGCTGTAACATGGTTGTGTTGTAACATGGTTGTGTTGTAACATAGCTGTAACATGGTTGTGTTGTAACATAGCTGTAACATGGTTGTGTTGTAACATAGCTGTAACATGGTTGTGTTGTAACATGGTTGTGTTGTAACATGGTTGTAACATGGTTGTGTTGTAACATGGTTGTGTTATAACATGGGTGTAACATGGTTGTAACATGGTTGTGTTATAACATGGGTGTAACATGGTTGTAACATGGTTGTAACATGGTTGTTGTAACATGGTTGTGTTGTAACATGGGTGTGTTGTAACATGGGTGTGTTGTAACATGGTTGTAACATGGTTGTAACATGGTTGTAACATGGGTGTGTTGTAACATGGTTGTAACATGGGTGTGTTGTAACATGGTTGTAACATGGTTGTGATATAACATGGTGTAACATGGTTGTAACATGGTTGTGTTGTATCATGGTTGTGTTGTAACATGGGTGTAACATGGGTGGGTTGTAATATGGTTGTGTTGTAACATGGTTGTAACATGGGTGTGTTGTAACATGGTTGTAACATGGTTGTGTTGTAACATGGGTGTAACATGGTTGTAACATGGTTGTGTTGTATCATGGTTGTGTTGTAACATGGTTGTGTTGTAACATGGCTGTAACATGGTTGTGTTGTAACATGGTTGTGTTGTAACATGGGTGTAACATGGTTGTGTTGTAACATGGTTGTGTTGTAACATGGTTGTAACATGGTTGTGTTGTAACATGGTTGTAACATTGTTGTGTTGTATCATGGTTGTGTTGTAACATGGCTGTAACATGGTTGTGTTGTAACATGGTTGTGTTGTAACATGGTTGTGTTGTAACATGGTTGTGTTGTAACATGGTTGTAACATGGTTGTGTTGTAACATGGTTGTAACATTGTTGTGTTGTAACATGGTTGGGTTATAACATGGTTGTAACATGGTTGTGTTGTAACATGGCTGTAACATGGTTGTAACATGGGTGTGTTGTAACATGGTTGTAACATGGGTGTGTTGTAACATGGTTGTAACATGGTTGTGATATAACATGGTGTAACATGGTTGTAACATGGTTGTGTTGTATCATGGTTGTGTTGTAACATGGGTGTAACATGGGTGGGTTGTAATATGGTTGTGTTGTAACATGGTTGTAACATGGGTGTGTTGTAACATGGTTGTAACATGGTTGTGTTGTAACATGGGTGTAACATGGTTGTAACATGGTTGTGTTGTATCATGGTTGTGTTGTAACATGGTTGTGTTGTAACATGGCTGTAACATGGTTGTGTTGTAACATGGTTGTGTTGTAACATGGGTGTAACATGGTTGTGTTGTAACATGGTTGTGTTGTAACATGGTTGTAACATGGTTGTGTTGTAACATGGTTGTAACATTGTTGTGTTGTATCATGGTTGTGTTGTAACATGGCTGTAACATGGTTGTGTTGTAACATGGTTGTGTTGTAACATGGTTGTGTTGTAACATGGTTGTGTTGTAACATGGTTGTAACATGGTTGTGTTGTAACATGGTTGTAACATTGTTGTGTTGTAACATGGTTGGGTTATAACATGGTTGTAACATGGTTGTGTTGTAACATGGCTGTAACATGGTTGTATCATGGTTTGTGTTGTAACATGGTTGTGTTGTATCATGGTTGTGTTGTAACATGGTTGTAACATGGTTGTGTTGTATCATGGTTGTAACATGGTTGTAACATGGTTGTGTTGTAGGTTGCTGATCTGTCGATGGGGGACTTGCTGCTCCACACCAGCGTAGCCTGGATCAACCCTCCCTCCTCCCTGGGCAAATGGAAGAAAGAACCCCAACTGGCTGCATTCAGTACGTTAAGGACAATACCTAGTGTGCATCGGATGTGGCCTTCTCAGAACCATGTAGCTAATGGGGTTCTAGTTCTAGAACGGGACAAAGCTACTTAGAACCTTCTCTAGATCACTCTTAAGATGGCTGTCTGTTACATAAGGGGATACATGTACCACTCTGTCTAATGACATAGACTGTGTCCCCTATTGCCGTTATAGTGCACTACTTTTGACCACAGCCAATTTGGGACTGAGTGCAAGGCTGATCACTCCAATTAACATAATACTGTATTATGATAGCTTATTTCATGTATTTGAAACGTATTACATAGACACTGAAATCTTTCTGCTACCCCTTCCATCGCCCTCTTCATGGTTCAGTCTTCAGAACAGCCGTGGTGTTTGTGTGTAAGGATGGATCCAAGCAGAAGAAGAAAATGGTAAGTTCCGTCTCTTAACACAACCAAACCTTTCAACCATAGTTTCTCTGAATCCTAACCTCGATATTCCATTCCCATCAAGTGGTTCTAATTTATTTGGCTTTGTTGAAGCATCACTTCCATACCAAGTCCAGTGGTACCTTCCATACCTAGTCCACTGGGTCAGTGGTACCTTCCATACCTAGTCCAGTGGTACCTTCCATACCTAGTTCACTGGGTCAGTGGTACCTTCCATACCTAGTCCAGTGGTACCTTCCATACCAAGTCCAGTGGTACCTTCCATACCAAGTCCACTGGGTCAGTGGTACCTTCCATACCTAGTCCACTGGGTCAGTGGTACCTTCCATACCTAGTCCACTGGGTCAGTGGTACCTTCCATACCTAGTCCACTGGGTCAGTGGTACCTTCCATAACTAGTCCACTGGGTCAGTGGTACCTTCCATAACTAGTCCACTGGGACAGTGGTACCTTCCATACCTAGTCCAGTGGTACCTTCCATACCTAGTCCAGTGGTATCTTCCACAACTAGTCCACTGGGTCAGTGGTACCTTCCATACCTAGTCCACTGGGTCAGTGGTACCTTCCATAACTAGTCCACTGGGTCAGTGGTACCTTCCATACCTAGTCCACTGGGTCAGTGGTACCTTCCATACCTAGTCCACTGGGTCAGTGGTACCTTCCATACCTAGTCCACTGGGTCAGTGTTACCTTCCATACCTAGTCCACTGGGTCAGTGGTACCTTCCATACCTAGTCCACTGGGTCAGTGGTACCTTCCATACCTAGTCCACTGGGTCAGTGGTACCTTCCATAACTAGTCCACTGGGACAGTGGTACCTTCCATACCTAGTCCAGTGGTACCTTCCATACCTAGTCCACTGGGTCAGTGGTACCTTCCATACCTAGTCCAGTGGTACCTTCCATAACTAGTCCACTGGGTCAGTGGTACCTTCCATACCTAGTCCAGTGGTACCTTCCATACCTAGTCCACTGGGTCAGTGGTACATTTACATTTAAGTCATTTAGCAGACGCTCTTATCCAGAGCGACTTACAAATTGGTGCATTCACCTTATGACATCCAGTGGAACAGTAGCGCATCTAAATCTTTTAAGGGGGGAGGGGTGAGAGGGATTACTTTATCCTATCCTAGGTATTCCTTAAAGAGGTGGGGTTTCAGGTGTCTCCGGAAGGTGGTGATTGACTCCGCTGTCCTGGCGTCGTGAGGGAGTTTGTTCCACCATTGGGGGGCCAGAGCAGCGAACAGTTTTGACTGGGCTGGGCGGGAACTGTACTTCCTCAGTGGTAGGGAGGCGAGCAGGCCAGAGGTGGATGAACGCAGTGCCCTTGTTTGGGTGTAGGGCCTGATCAGAGCCTGGAGGTACTGAGGTGCCGTTCCCCTCACAGCTCCGTAGGCAAGCACCATGGTCTTGTAGCGGATGCGAGCTTCAACTGGAAGCCAGTGGAGAGAGCGGAGGAGCGGGGTGACGTGAGAGAACTTGGGAAGGTTGAACACCAGACGGGCTGCGGCGTTCTGGATGAGTTGTAGGGGTTTAATGGCACAGGCAGGGAGCCCAGCCAACAGCGAGTTGCAGTAATCCAGACGGGAGATGACGAGTGCCTGGATTAGGACCTGCGCCGCTTCCTGTGTGAGGCAGGGTCGTACTCTGCGGATGTTGTAGAGCATGAACCTACAGGAACGGGCCACCGCCTTGATGTTAGTTGAGAACGACAGGGTGTTGTCCAGGATCACGCCAAGATTCTTAGCGCTCTGGGAGGAGGACACAATGGAGTTGTCAACCGTGATGGCGAGATCATGGAACGGGCAGTCCTTCCCCGGGAGGAAGAGCAGCTCCGTCTTGCCGAGGTTCAGCTTGAGGTGGTGATCCGTCATCCACACTGATATGTCTGCCAGACATGCAGAGATGCGATTCGCCACCTGATCATCAGAAGGGGAAAGGAGAAGATTAATTGTGTGTCGTCTGCATAGCAATGATAGGAGAGACCATGTGAGGTTATGACAGAGCCAAGTGACTTGGTGTATAGCGAGAATAGGAGAGGGCCTAGAACAGAGCCTTGGGGACACCAGTGGTGAGCACGTGGTGTGGAGACGGATTCTCGCCACGCCACCTGGTAGGAGCGACCTGTCAGGTAGGACGCAATCCAAGCGTGGGCCGCGCCGGAGATGCCCAACTCGGAGAGGGTGGAGAGGAGGATCTGATGGTTCACAGTATCGAAGGCAGCCGATAGGTCTAGAAGGATGAGAGCAGAGGAGAGAGAGTTAGCTTTAGCAGTGCGGAGCGCCTCCGTGATACAGAGAAGAGCAGTCTCAGTTGAATGACTAGTCTTGAAACCTGACTGATTTGGATCAAGAAGGTCATTCTGAGAGAGATAGCGGGAGAGCTGGCCAAGGACGGCACGTTCAAGAGTTTTGGAGAGAAAAGAAAGAAGGGATACTGGTCTGTAGTTGTTGACATCGGAGGGATCGAGTGTAGGTTTTTTCAGAAGGGGTGCAACTCTCGCTCTCTTGAAGACGGAAGGACGTAGCCAGCGGTCAGGGATGAGTTGATGAGCGAGGTGAGGTAGGGAGAAGGTCTCCGGAAATGGTCTGGAGAAGAGGAGGGGATAGGGTCAAGCGGGCAGGTTGTTGGGCGGCCGGCCGTCACAAGACGCGAGATTTCATCTGGAGAGAGGGGGGAGAAAGAGGTCAGAGCGCAGGGTAGGGCAGTGTGAGCAGAACCAGCGGTGTCGTTTGACTTAACAAACGAGGATCGGATGTCGTCGACCTTCTTTTCAAAATGGTTGACGAAGTCATCTGCAGAGAGGGAGGAGGGGGGAGGATTCAGGAGGGAGGAGAAGGTTGCAAAGAGCTTCCTAGGGTTAGAGGCAGATGCTTGGAATTTAGAGTGGTAGAAAGTGGCTTTAGCAGCAGAGAGAGAAGAGGAAAATGTAGAGAGGAGGGGGGTGAAAGGATGTCAGGTCCGCAGGGAGGCGAGTTTTCCTCCATTTCCGCTCGGCTGCCCGGGCCCTGTTCTGTGAGCTCGCAATGAGTCGTTGAGCCACGGAGCGGGAGGGGAGGACCGAGCCGGCCTGGAGGATAGGGGACATAGAGAGTCAAAGGATGCAGAAAGGGAGGAGAGGAGGGTTGAGGAGGCAGAATCAGGAGATAGGTTGGAGAAGGTTTGAGCAGAGGGAAGAGATGATAGGATGGAAGAGGAGAGAGTAGCGGGGGAGAGAGAGCGAAGGTTGGGACGGCGCGATACCATCCGAGTAGGGGCAGTGTGGGAAGTGTTGGATGAGAGGGAGAAGGATACAAGGTAGTGGTCGGAGACTTGGAGGGGAGTTGCAATGAGGTTAGTGGAAGAACAGCATCTAGTAAAGATGAGGTCGAGCGTATTTCCTGCCTTGTGAGTAGGGGGGGATGGTGAGAGGGTGAGGTCAAAAGAGGAGAGGAGTGGAAAGAAGGAGGCAGAGAGGAATGAGTCAAAGGTAGACGTGGGAGGTTAAAGTCGCCCAGAACTGTGAGAGGTGAGCCGTCCTCAGGAAAGGAGCTTATCAAGGCATCAAGCTCATTGATGAACTCTCCGAGGGAACCTGGAGGGCGATAAATGATAAGGATGTTAAGCTTGAAAGGGCTGGTAACTGTGACAGCATGGAATTCAAAGGAGGCGATAGACAGATGGGTAAGGGGAGAAAGAGAGAATGACCACTTGGGAGAGATGAGGATCCCGGTGCCACCACCCCGCTGACCAGAAGCTCTCGGGGTGTGCGAGAACACGTGGGCAGACGAAGAGAGAGCAGTAGGAGTAGCAGTGTTGTCTGTGGTGATCCATGTTTCCGTCAGTGCCAAGAAGTCGAGGGACTGGAGGGAGGCATAGGCTGAGATGAAATCTGCCTTGTTGGCCGCAGATCGGCAGTTCCAGAGGCTACCGGAGACCTGGAACTCCACGTGGGTCGTGCGCTGGGACCACCAGATTAGGGTGGCCGCGGCCACGGGGTGTGGAGCGTTTGTATGGTCTGTGCAGAGAGGAGAGAACAGGGATAGACAGACACATAGTTGACAGGCTACACAAGAGGCTACGCTAATGCAAAGGAGATTGGAATGACAAGTGGACTACACGTCTCGAGTGTTCAGAAAGTTAAGCTTACGTAGCAAGAATCTTATTGACTAAAATGATTAAAATGATACAGTACTGCTGAAGTAGGCTAGCTGGCAGAGGCTGCGTTGTTGACTATGTAGGCTAGCTGGCAGTGTCTGCGTTGTTGACACTACACTAATCAAGTCGTTCCGTTGAGTGTAATGGTTTCTACTGTGCTACTGTGCTGATATTCGGGGCTAGCTAGCAGTGTTGATTTTACGTTACGTTGCGTTAAAAGAACGACAATAGCTGGCTAGCTAACCTAGGAAATCGCTCAAGACTACACAATTATCTTTGATACAAAGACGGCTATGTAGCTAGCTATGTAGCTAGCTACGATCAAACAAATCAAGCCGTTGTACTGTAATGAAATGAAAAATGTGATACTACCTGTGGAGCGAAGCGAAATGCGACCGGATTGTTGAGTGCGGAAGTTCTGTTACGTTAAGGACGACGAATAGCTGGCTAGCTAACCTCGGTAAATTAAGATAATCACTCTAAAACTACACACTCTAACTACACAATTATCTTGGATACGAAGACAGCAAAGACAACTATGTAGCTAGCTAACACTACACTAATCAAGTCGTTCAGTTGAGTGGAAGTTGTGCTGCTAATCGGTAGACGGTGGACTAGCTAACGGTAGACGTTAGCTAGCTAGCTAGCTGCAGGGCGGTGTAGACTGCGTTAGGACGACGAAATACGATAATTACGCAATTATCTATGATACAAAGACGGCTATGTAGCTAGCTGAGAAGAACAATTGCTAAGATTAGACAAATCAAACCGTTGTACTATAATGAAATGTAATGAAATGAAAAACTACCTGCGGACCGAGTGCAGATGCGACCGCTCGCTCCAACCCGGAAGCACAACTACCTTCCATACCTAGTCCAGTGGTACCTTCCATACCTAGTCCAGTGGTACCTTCCATACCTAGTCCAGTGGGTCGGTGGTACCAGTTGATGTATTGTAAAAGGCATATCACACAGCCATCTAAACCAACCTGCCTTAAATTAACTAAAATTGTCACATCCCAGTTACTTATTAACTTAGAAAGGCTTTATAGAGCATTCATAACATCTTCATAAGCAATATATAGATGCTTTGGCAATCATTTATGGATCTGTTGGGGTGCGTATCTGTCTGTACGGGTGGGGGTGCGTATCTGTCTGTAGGGGGGTGCGTATCTGTCTGTGGGGGGGGGGGTGTCTGTCTGTCTGTCTGTCTGTCTGTCTGTCTGTGGGGGGATGCGTGTCTGTTGGGGGGTGCGTATCTGTCTGTTGGGGGTGCGTATCTGTCTGTAGGGGGTGCGTATCTGTCTGTAGGGGGTGCGTATCTGTCTGTAGGGGGTACGTATCTGTCTGTAGGGGGTGCGTATCTGTCTGTAGGGGGTGCGTATCTGTCTGTAGGGGATGCGTATCTGTCTGTAGGGGGATGCGTGTCTGTAGGGGGGTGCGTATCTGTCTGTATGGGGGATGCATGTCTGTAGGGGGGGGTGCGTATATGTCTGTCTGGGGGCATGTCTGTCTGTAGGGGGTGCGTATCTGTCTGTTGGGTGGGGCGGCGTATCTGTCTGTCTGTAGGGGGTGCGTATCTGTCTGTCTGGGGGCGTATCTGTCTGTAGGGGCGTATCTGTCTGTAGGGGCGTATCTGTCTGTAGGGGGCGTATCTGTCTGTAGGGGATGCGTATCTGTCTGTAGGGGGATGCGTGTCTGTAGGGGGCGTATCTGTCTGTAGGGGGCGTATCTGTCTGTGGGGGGTGGGTATCTGTCTGTCTGGGGGCGTATCTGTCTGTCTGGGGGGCGTATCGGTCTGTCTGGGGGGCATATCTAAGGGCTGTCTGGGGGGTGTATCTGTCTGTCTGGGGGGCGTATCTAAGGTCTGTCTGTGTCTCTCAGGGTGGCTCCCATCGAGCGTCGTCAGTCTCGTCTGAAGACAAGGACCCATTCCGCTTCCGTCACATGATCTCCACAGACGCGCTCCAAGTCCGAGCCCTCAATAACCAAGGTACAGTTCAATATAGAGCCCTCAATAACCAAGGTACAGTTTAATATAGAGCCCTCTATAACCAAGGTACAGTTCAATATAGAGCCCTCAATAACCAAGGTACAGTTCAATATAGAGCCCTCTATAACCAAGGTACAGTTCAATATAGAGCCCTCAATAACCAAGGTACAGTTCAATATAGAGCCCTCTATAACCAAGGTACAGTTCAATATAGAGCCCTCTATAACCAAGGTACAGTTCAATATAGAGCCCTCAATAACCAAGGTACAGTTTCATATAGAGCCCTCAATAACCAAGGTACAGTTCAATATAGAGCCCTCAATAACCAAGGTACAGTTCAATATAGAGCCCTCTATAACCAAGGTACAGTTCAATATAGAGCCCTCAATAACCAAGGTACAGTTCAATATAGAGCCCTCAATAACCAAGGTACAGTTCAATATAGAGCCCTCAATAACCAAGGTACAGTTCAATATAGAGCCCTCAATAACCAAGGTACAGTTTAATATAGAGCCCTCAATAACCAAGGTACAGTTCAATATAGAGCCCTCAATAACCAAGGTACAGTTCAATATAGAGCCCTCTATAACCAAGGTACAGTTTCATATAGAGCCCTCAATAACCAAGGTACAGTTCAATATAGAGCCCTCAATAACCAAGGTACAGTTCAATATAGAGCCCTCAATAACCAAGGTACAGTTTAATATAGAGCCCTCAATAACCAAGGTACAGTTCAATATAGAGCCCTCAATAACCAAGGTACAGTTTAATATAGAGCCCTCAATAACCAAGGTACAGTTTAATATAGAGCCCTCTATAACCAAGGTACAGTTTCATATAGAGCCCTCAATAACCAAGGTACAGTTCAATATAGAGCCCTCAATAACCAAGGTACAGTTTAATATAGAGCCCTCAATAACCAAGGTACAGTTTAATATAGAGCCCTCTATAACCAAGGTACAGTTTCATATAGAGCCCTCAATAACCAAGGTACAGTTCAATATAGAGCCCTCAATAACCAAGGTACAGTTCAATATAGAGCCCTCAATAACCAAGGTACAGTTTAATATAGAGCCCTCAATAACCAAGGTACAGTTCAATATAGAGCCCTCTATAACCAAGGTACAGTTCAATATAGAGCCCTCAATAACCAAGGTACAGTTCAATATAGAGCCCTCAATAACCAAGGTACAGTTCAATATAGAGCCCTCAATAACCAAGGTACAGTTCAATATAGAGCCCTCAATAACCAAGGTACAGTTCAATATAGAGCCCTCAATAACCAAGGTACAGTTCAATATAGAGCCCTCAATAACCAAGGTACAGTTCAATATAGAGCCCTCAATAACCAAGGTACAGTTCAATATAGAGCCCTCAATAACCAAGGTACAGTTCAATATAGAGCCCTCAATAACCAAGGTACAGTTCAATATAGAGCCCTCAATAACCAAGGTACAGTTCAATATAGAGCCCTCAATAACCAAGGTACAGTTCAATATAGAGCCCTCTATAACCAAGGTACAGTTCAATATAGAGCCCTCAATAACCAAGGTACAGTTCAATATAGAGCCCTCAATAACCAAGGTACAGTTTAATATAGAGCCCTCAATAACCAAGGTACAGTTCAATATAGAGCCCTCTATAACCAAGGTACAGTTCAATATAGAGCCCTCAATAACCAAGGTACAGTTCAATATAGAGCCCTCAATAACCAAGGTACAGTTCAATATAGAGCCCTCAATAACCAAGGTACAGTTCAATATAGAGCCCTCAATAACCAAGGTACAGTTCAATATAGAGCCCTCAATAACCAAGGTACAGTTCAATATAGAGCCCTCAATAACCAAGGTACAGTTCAATATAGAGCCCTCAATAACCAAGGTACAGTTCAATATAGAGCCCTCAATAACCAAGGTACAGTTCAATATAGAGCCCTCAATAACCAAGGTACAGTTCAATATAGAGCCCTCAATAACCAAGGTACAGTTCAATATAGAGCCCTCTATAACCAAGGTACAGTTTCATATAGAGCCCTCTATAACCAAGGTACAGTTCAATATAGAGCCCTCAATAACCTAGGTACAGTTCAATATAGAGCCCTCAATAACCAAGGTACAGTTCAATATAGAGCCCTCAATAACCTAGGTACAGTTCAATATAGAGCCCTCAATAACCAAGGTACAGTTCAATATAGAGCCCTCAATAACCAAGGTACAGTTCAATATAGAGCCCTCAATAACCAAGGTACAGTACACTCAGCCATGCTGTTAATCCTGAAATACATTTACAGTTTATTAATGCATTATTTGAGTCATTTGGCAGAGGCTTGAGTGACACACTAAAGACTCAACCATTCCTGTATTGACTTTGTAATGTTCTTCTCTGTCTGAATAGACATGATGTTCTTTGTAATGTTCTTCTCTGTCTGAATAGACTTGATGTTCTTTGTAATGTTCTTCTCTGTCTGAATAGACATGATGTTCTTTGTAATGTTCTTCTCTGTCTGAATAGACTTGATGTTCTTTGTAATGTTCTTCTCTGTCTGAATAGACTTGATGTTCTTTGTAATGTTCTTCTCTGTCTGAATAGACTTGATGTTCTTTGTAATGTTCTTCTCTGTCTGAATAGACTTGATGTTCTTTGTAATGTTCTTCTCTGTCTGAATAGACTTGATGTTCTTTGTAATGTTCTTCTCTGTCTGAATAGACATGATGTTCTTTGTAATGTTCTTCTCTGTCTGAATAGACTTGATGTTCTTTGTAATGTTCTTCTCTTTCTGAATAGACTTGATGTTCTTTGTAATGTTCTTCTCTGTCTGAATAGACATGATGTTCTTTGTAATGTTCTTCTCTGTCTGAATAGACACGATGTTCTTTGTAATGTTCTTCTCTGTCTGAATAGACTTGATGTTCTTTGTAATGTTCTTCTCTGTCTGAATAGACTTGATGTTCTTTGTAATGTTCTCTGTCTGAATAGACTTGATGTTCTTTGTAATGTTCTTCTCTGTCTGAATAGACTTGATGTTCTTTGTAATGTTCTCTGTCTGAATAGACTTGATGTTCTTTGTAATGTTCTTCTCTGTCTGAATATACATGATGTTCTTTGTAATGTTCTCTGTCTGAATAGACTTGATGTTCTTTGTAATGTTCTCTGTCTGAATAGACATGATGGACTGAGAGAAAGATAGTCAGTGACTACAAATGAGTTGTTCTGTATGTGAGGTTATAACATGTGTGCGCGCCATTGCAGACGGAGAGGGCTCTGCCGTGTGTGAGATCGTCCACGTCAAGTCCGAGTCAGAAGGACGGCCGGAGAGGACATTCCACCTGTGCTGCAGGTGAGCCTCCTGACCCAACTGATAGAATGTTTATCAGTCCTGACTGAAGACAACATTGGCATTAAGTCACTGATTTACTTTGGAACCACCCTCAATATCTTTTAATCGTTTAAAAAAAAAAAAAATCTTCATATTTAATTAATTAATATATAGAGCCTTTCCAGATGCTCAAAGCACCAAGAGGGGAAGCACCTTGATGCTGATTAATGCTGTGACTATTGACCTATATACAGGTGAAGTCGGAAGTTTACACACACCTTAGCCAAATACATTTAAACTCAGTTTTTCACAATTCCTGACATTGAATCCTCGTTAAAAAAAATTCCCTGTCTTAGGTCAGTTAGGATCACCACTTTAATTTTCAGAATGTGAAATGTCAGAATAATAGTAGAATGATTTATTTCAGCTTTTATTTCTTTCATCACATTCCCCAGTGGGTCAGAAGTTTACATACACTCAATTAGTATTTGGTAGCATTGCCTTTAAATTGTTTAACTTGGGTCAAACATTTCGGGTGGCCTTCCACAAGCTTCCCACAATAAGTTGGGTGACTTTTGGCCCATTCCTCCTGACAGAGCTGGTGTAACTGAGTCAGGTTTGTAGGCCTCCTTGCTCGCACACGCTTTTTCAGTTCTGCCCACAAATGTTCTATAGGATTGAGGTCAGGGCTTTGTGATGGCCACTCCAATACCTTCACTTTGTTGTCCTTAAGCCATTTTTAACCTCCTGAATAATGTCTTGAGATGTTGCTCCTTTTTTTATGGCGGTTTTGGAGCAGTGGCTTCTTGAGCAGCCTTTCAGGTTATGTCGATATAGGACTAGTTTTACTGTGGATATAGATACCTTTGTACCTGTTTCCTCCAGCATCTTCACAAAATACTTTTCTGTTGTTCTGGGATTGATTTGCACTTTTCGCAACCAAGGTATGTTCATATCTATGAGACAGAACGCGTCTTCTTCCTGAGCGGTATGACGGCTGCGTGGTCCCATGGTGTTTATACTTGCGTACTATTGTTTGTACAGATGAACTTGGTACCTTCAGGCGTTTGGAAATTGCTCCCAAGGATGAACCAGACTTGTGGAGGTCTACAATTTTTTTCTGAGATTTTGGCTGATTTCTTTTGATTTTCTCATGATGTCAAGCAAAGAGGCACTGAGTTTGAAGGTAGGCCTTGAAATACATCCACAGGTACACCTCCAATTGACTCAAATAATGTCAATTAGCCTATCAGAAGCTTCTAAAGCCATGACATCATTTTCTGGAATTTTCCAAGCTGTTTAAAGGCACAGTCAACTTAGTGGATGTAAACTTCTGACCCACTGGAATTGTGATACAGTGAATTATAAGTGAAATAATCTGTCTGTAAACAATTGTTGGATTTGTGTCATGCACAAAGTAGAAGTCCTAACCGACAAACTATAGTTTCTTAACAAGAAATTGTAAACTTCTGACTTCAACTGTATGTCTTCTTAACCATCTGAGAATGTGTTTTAATTATCCAACAAATTAAACCAATCAAATACCATTTTATTTGTCACATGGCCCGAGTACAACAGGTGTAGTCCTTACCGTGAAATGTTTACTTACAAGCCCTTAACCAACAGTGCAGTTCAAGAAATAAAGTAAAAAAATGTAATAAAAAGTAACACAATAAAATAACAATAATGAGACTATATACAGGGGGTACCGGTTAGTAATGAGACTATATACAGGGGGTACAGGTTAGTAATGAGACTATATACAGGGGGTACCGGTTAGTAATGAGACTATATACAGGGGGTACAGGTTAGTAATGAGACTATATACAGGGGTACAGGTTAGTAATGAGGCTATATACAGGGGGTACCGGTTAGTAATGAGACTATATACAGGGGTACAGGTTAGTAATGAGACTATATACAGGGGGTACAGGTTAGTAATGAGACTATATACAGGGGGTACCGGTTAGTAATGAGACTATATACAGGGGGTACCGGTTAGTAATGAGACTATATACAGGGGTACAGGTTAGTAATGAGACTATATACAGGGGGTACAGGTTAGTAATGAGGCTATATACAGGGGTACAGGTTAGTAATGACTATATACAGGGGGTACAGGTTAGTAATGAGACTATATACAGGGGTACCGGTTAGTAATGAGACTATATACAGGGGGTACAGGTTAGTAATGAGACTATATACAGGGGTACAGGTTAGTAATGAGACTATATACAGGGGTACAGGTTAGTAATGAGACTATATACAGGGGGTACAGGTTAGTAATGAGACTATATACAGGGGGTACAGGTTAGTAATGAGACTATATACAGGGGTACAGGTTAGTAATGAGACTATATACAGGGGGTACAGGTTAGTAATGAGACTATATACAGGGGTACAGGTTAGTAATGAGACTATATACAGGGGTACAGGTTAGTAATGAGACTATATACAGGGGTACAGGTTAGTAATGAGACTATATACAGGAGTACAGGTTAGTAATGAGACTATATGCAGGGGTACAGGTTAGTAATGAGACTATATACAGGGGTACAGGTTAGTAATGAGACTATATACAGGGGTACAGGTTAGTAATGAGACTATATACAGGGGGTACAGGTTAGTAATGAGACTATATACAGGGGGTACCGGTTAGTAATGAGACTATATACAGGGGGTACCGGTTAGTAATGAGACTATATACAGGGGGCAACGGTTAGTAATGAGACTATATACAGGGGTACAGGTTAGTAATAAGACTATATACAGGGGTACAGGTTAGTAATGAGACTATATACAGGGGTACAGGTTAGTAATAAGACTATATACAGGGGTACAGGTTAGTAATGAGACTATATACAGGGGGCAACGGTTAGTAATGAGACTATATACAGGGGTACAGGTTAGTAATGAGACTATATACAGGGGGTACAGGTTAGTAATGAGACTATATACAGGGGTACAGGTTAGTAATGACACTATATACAGGGGGTACAGGTTAGTAATGAGACTATATACAGGGGTACAGGTTAGTAATGAGACTATATACAGGGGTACAGGTTACTAATGAGACTATATAAAGGGGGTACAGGTTACTAATGAGACTATATACAGGGGTAGAGGTTAGTAATGAGGCTATATACAGGGGGTATGGGTTAGTAATGAGACTATATACAGGGGTACAGGTTAGTAATGAGACTATATACAGGGGGTACAGGTTAGTAATGAGACTATATACAGGTTAGTAATGAGACTATATACAGGGGGTACAGGTTAGTAATGAGGCTATATACAGGGGGTACAGGTTAGTAATGAGATTATATACAGGGCTACAGGTTAGTAATGATACTATATACAGGGGGTACGGGTTAGTAATGAGACTATATACAGGGGTACAGGTTAGTAATGAGACTATATAGTGGAGGTACCAGTTAGTAATGAGACTATATACAGGGGTACAGGTTAGTAATGAGACTATATACAGGGGTACAGGTTAGTAATGAGACTATATACAGGGGTACAGGTTAGTAATGAGACTATATACAGGGGTACAGGTTAGTAATGAGACTATATACAGGGGTACAGGTTAGTAATGAGACTATACATAGGGGTACAGGTTAGTAATGAGACTATACACAGGGGTACAGGTTAGTAATGAGACTATACACAGGGGGTACAGGTTAGTAATGAGACTATATACAGGGGGTACAGGTTAGTAATGAGACTATATACAGGGGATACAGGTTAGTAATGAGACTATATACAGGGGGTACAGGTTAGTAATGAGACTATACACAGGGGTACAGGTTAGTAATGAGACTATATACAGGGGGTACAGGTTAGTAATGAGACTATATACAGGGGTACAGGTTAGTAATGAGACTATACACAGGGGTACAGGTTAGTAATGAGACTATATACAGGGGGTACCGGTTAGTAATGAGACTATACACAGGGGTACAGGTTAGTAATGAGACTATACACAGGGGGTACCGGTACAGAGTCCAATGTGTGGGGATACAGGTTAGTCGAGGTAATTATACATAGATAACAAACAGTGAGTAGCAGCAGTGTAAAAACAAAGGGGGCGTCAATGTAAATAGTCCGGGTGGCCATTTGATTAATTTTTCATCAGTCTTATGGCTTGGAGTTCGAAGCTGTTAAGGAACCCTTTGGACCTAGACTTGGTGCTCTGGTACCGCTTGCCGTGCAGTAACAGAGATATGACTTTAGGTTCCTCTGACACCGCCTGGTATATAGATCCTGTATGGCAGGAAGCCCTGCTCCAGTGATGTACTGGGCCATATGCACTACCCTCTGTAGCGTCTTACGGTCGGATGGCGAGCAGTTGACGTACCAGGCGGTGATGCAACCTGTCTGGATGCTCTCGATGGTGCAGCTGTATAACTTTTTGAGGATCTGGGAACCCCATGCCAAATCTTTTCAAATCTCTCTTTCGTCCAGTTCTGTGGACAGTAAGAAGGACTTCCTGAAGACAGTCCACTCCATCCTGAGAGATAAACAACGACGTCAACTGATGAAGACAGAGTCTCTACCTCCCAACCAGCAGTATGTCCCCTTCGGAGGCAAACGCCTCTGTGCCCTGAAGGGAGCCAGACCTGCCATGAACAGAGCAGGTAGGTGCTGTCGGGAGGGAAGAGGCGTGTGGGGGGGAGGTGGGATGGGATTGTGGATTATGTGATTAGACGTGGGTCGCCTGTGTGCTTGTGTCAGTGTGATTTAAAGCTGGTAACCGCTAACAGCTAGCTTACGTTATATTTTATATGTCATCTAATCCATTCATCCCACTGAAACCTTGATGTCTGTTTCTCCTCCCTCTGCAGTGTCAGACCCGGCGAGGACCCTGGGCCGGAGGAAACTGGTGAGGAACCGTTTCACTATCGACACAGACATCGTCTTCGACGGCGAGCCGGACCAGGAGTCCGCTCTGTCTCCACTGTCTTCTGAAGAGCCTGAGGGACAGGGACAAAGGGAAGGAAAGGAACGGGGGGAGGTGCAGGCAGGGGATACAGACCGCTGGGTGGAGGAGCAGATTGACCTGGAGCGCTACGAGGCGCAGCAGGAGAAGGAGGTGAAAGGAGGAGGAGACGTGAAAGAAACAGAGATCTTCAGTGGTGATGATGATTTCTGCCTGTCTGTCAGAGGACCCTCTACTGAATCACTGTCCAACACAGACCTAGATGGGCCTATCGGGGCCCTGTCCCTGGGAGAGGAAGGCCAAGAGAGGGGCCCTAAACACCCCCAGCCCCAGGGAGCCATGGGGACCACCACCCCAGGGATGAGACTTTCCCACCTGGGGAAGCAGCGTGGCCTAGCTGGGATGAGTGTGGATGACCAAGGGGCTAGGGAGGAAGGTGAGGACATCTGGCTACGCAGGGAGAACTGTCCACCGGACTCAGGCGGTCAGACACTACAGAGCTAGAGTACAAGATCAGCAGATGGTTACAGACAGTGTGTCTTACCACTCAGACAGAGAGCTTTATATGAGTTACAAATGGCACCCTTTTCCCTATTTTCGACCATAAGGTTCTGGTCGAAAGTAGTGCACTATATAGGGAATAGGGCCCTGTCTAAAGCAGTGCACTATATAGGGAATAGGGCCCTGTCTAAAGCAGTGCACTATATAGGGAATAGGGTTCTATAGGGCCCTGGTCTAAAGTAGTGCACTATATAGGGAATAGGGTTCCATAGGGCCCTGGTCTAAAGTAGTGCACTATATAGGGAATAGGGTTCCATAGGGCCCTGGTCTAAAGTAGTGCACTATATAGGGAATAGGGTTCCATAGGGCCCTGGTCTAAAGCAGTGCACTATATAGGGAATAGGGTTCCATAGGGCCCTGGTCTAAAGTAGTGCACTATATAGGGAATAGGGTTCCATAGGGCCCTGGTCTAAAGTAGTGCACTATATAGGGAATAGGGTTCTATAGGGCCGTGGTCTAAAGTAGTGCACTATATAGGGAATAGGGTTCTATAGGGCCCTGGTCTAAAGGGTGCCATTTGGGAAGCATCCATGAGCTTCAAGAAAGAATCCGCAATCAATCAATCAATCAATCAATCAATCCCCACCCATCAATATTACATGTGCATAGATATGCATGGCACAGCTACTTCAAGCTGCTATATCGACTCCTTGTCAATGTACTTGAATGCCTTGTTGTGTACAGATACACAAGCCCTCCAATGGGAGCAATACTGGAATACAGGGAGGGGAGGGGTCTTATTGAATCAACCAATCATACGGAGACATGGAGGGGTCTCATCCAATCATATGGTGATGTGGAGGTCAAACTGTGAGAGACTGACTGGCTGGCTGGCTGGCTCACTGTCTGACAGTACAATCATGGACCCTAATCAATACTGTTGCTTGGCATGGTTTGCACATTGGGGCAGATACCAGGGGGTACTATAGGTTCCTGCACATTGGGGCAGATACCAGGGGGTACTATAGGTTCCTGCACATTGGGGCAGATACCAGGGGGTACTATAGGTTCCTGCACATTGGGGCAGATACCAGGGGGTACTATAGGTTCCTGCACATTGGGGCAGATACCAGGGGTACTATAGGTTCCTGCACATTGGGGCAGATACCAGGGGGTACTATAGGTTCCTGCACATTGGGGCAGATACCAGGGGTACTATAGGTTCCTGCACATTGGGGCAGATACCAGGGGGTACTATAGGTTCCTGCACATTGGGGCAGATA
The DNA here is from genome assembly GCF_034236695.1 of Oncorhynchus nerka. Taxonomy (NCBI): domain Eukaryota; kingdom Metazoa; phylum Chordata; class Actinopteri; order Salmoniformes; family Salmonidae; genus Oncorhynchus; species Oncorhynchus nerka. The sequence goes on from NC_088409.1 coordinate 98,201,595, forward strand.
CCAGGGGGTACTATAGGTTCCTGCACATTGGGGCAGATACCAGGGGGTACTATAGGTTCCTGCACATTGGGGCAGATACCAGGGGGTACTATAGGTTCCTGCACATTGGGGCAGATACCAGGGGGTACTATAGGTTCCTGCACATTGGGGCAGATACCAGGGGTACTATAGGTTCCTGCACATTGGGGCAGATACCAGGGGGTACTATAGGTTCCTGCACATTGGGGCAGATACCAGGGGTACTATAGGTTCCTGCACATTGGGGCAGATACCAGGGGTACTATAGGTTCCTGCACATTGGGGCAGATACCAGGGGTACTATAGGTTCCTGCACATTGGGGCAGATACCAGGGGGTACTATAGGTTCCTGCACATTGGGGCAGATACCAGGGGGTACTATAGGTTCCTGCACATTGGGGCAGATACCAGGGGGTACTATAGGTTCCTGCACATTGGGGCAGATACCAGGGGGTACTATAGGTTCCTGCACATTATTGTCAAGTGTGCGTATTTGTTTTGAACACATGAAACGCAGCGTTGTGACTATAACTACTGTTCCAAGAAGGAGGGAAACGAGGTACAACACACTATGGGGAGTCGCTCTTCGGGGTGAAGGATCTAGAATCACGCCTCACAAGGCCAATTTACATCCTCTCCTTGCTGGAAGCCACACCTTCCACAGGTGATAAGCGTGAGGCTCAGATGAATTCCTTCAACTTAATACCGCTCTTTACCGAGCCCAGGAACGGGCGGTGCAGGACCAAACAGGTGTTGTACCTCGTTTCCCTCCTTCAGAAAACAGTAGTTATAGTCATAACGTTACGTTCCCTTCCAGTCAGTCAACTTTGGTACAACATACTATGGGGAAATATAATCCCTCCCCAAGCCAACCCAAGCCAACCCTTAACGGATACTAAATGAACCTGACCCCCACCAGATGCGTCAGTCTGGGTATTGTGCACACGGTGCGCTGCCTAGTGACTTCCCCTGGTCCCCTGGTCCCAGCCGTAAGCACACTTGTGTGACAGCCACGCGATAAAACCTCACAAGTGTGTGGTGATGCCCAACTATCTCCTATAGTCAACAACGGCCGACACGTTGCCAGACTCCTGGTGGAGTGGGCATGTACACCGCGCCTGGTAACCCCTTGCTGCTATATGCCAGAGAGAGAGAGATCCCCCACAATCCAGTGGGCATGTACACCGCGCCTGGTAACCCCTTGCTGCTATATGCCAGAGAGAGAGAGATCCCCCACAATCCAGTGGGCATGTACACCGCGCCTGGTAACCCCTTGCTGCTATATGCCAGAGAGAGAGAGATCCCCCACAATCCAGTGGGCATGTACACCGCGCCTGGTAACCCCTTGCTGCTATATGCCAGAGAGAGAGATCCCCCACAATCCAGTGGGCATGTACACCGCGCCTGGTAACCCCTTGCTGCTATATGCCAGAGAGAGAGAGATCCCCCACAATCCAGTGGGCATGTACACCGCGCCTGGTAACCCCTTGCTGCTATATGCCAGAGAGAGATCCCCACAATCCAGTGGGCATGTACACCGCGCCTGGTAACCCCTTGCTGCTATATGCCAGAGAGAGAGATCCCCCACAATCCAGTGGGCATGTACACCGCGCCTGGTAACCCCTTGCTGCTATATGCCAGAGAGAGAGATCCCCCACAATCCAGTGGGCATGTACACCGCGCCTGGTAACCCCTTGCTGCTATATGCCAGAGAGATCCCCCACAATCCAGTGGGCATGTACACCGCGCCTGGTAACCCCTTGCTGCTATATGCCAGAGAGAGAGAGATCCCCCACAATCCAGTGGGCATGTACACCGCGCCTGGTAACCCCTTGCTGCTATATGCCAGAGAGAGAGAGATCCCCCACAATCCAGTGGGAGAGACGCTGCCACACCCACCCAGATCGTTGGAAGGGGGCCACACCCATGCAGCATCTTTTTTTATTCAACCCTTATTTTACCAGGTCAGTTGACTGAGAACACGTTCTCATTTACAGCAATGACCTGGGGAATAGTTACAGGGGAGAGGAGGGGGATGAATGAGCCAATTGGAAGCTTGGGATGTTTAGGTGGCCATGATGGTATGAAGGGCAGATTGGGAATATAGCCAGGACACTGGTTTAGCTAATTAAGGGTTGGACAGTTGTTGTTGTCAGTTCTTCAATGAAATCTGGAAACGGGTAGGTGGCACTTGACTGTGGGGCCAGGTACTTCCCACCGAACCTTGATGACTTCTGCCGCGGGGGTTGAACACGGCCGCGTCATCTCCAAATGCATAGCCGCCCTGCGGCATAGTTCTGTTACCTCTATTCCCGTAGCGCGAGGAGGTTGCGGTCCCGGAACTAAGTCCTCTTCGTCATCCGAGAAACTCCCGGAGCAGTCAAGAGACGACACCAAGTCGTCATCCAAACCTGGGCCCTGTATGTAACCAACCGTCTCACGTATCCCCCTGTGTTAATGCTTATTCCACCTGTTTCCCGACGACAGCCCCAAGTCTCCCTCCGTGTCGGCATCCGGGAAGGGAAAGTTGCCATCGGTAACACTAAACTTCCTCAAGAATTCTACATGTATTTTTATGGAGTTCGCCCGCAGTACGTGGCGATGAGAACACACTGACTGGTTGGAGGGAGGGCCACCTGAGCATGCGCCAGGCCGAGACAAACTACTCCGAAATGATCTTTCAGAGAAATACTATAACCGCGTGACTGGGGGACAGTTTTAGTTGGCGCAATGTAACGTCTCGCTTTCTAATTGTTTGTTTTAGTAGCCTGAATCGGTCCTATTCACATCGAGGTGAAAGAGCGGAATAATTGAAGGTGTATGAATCCGAGCCTCGCGCTTATCACCTGTGGAAAGTCGGAGTTTCCAGGGAAGCGCGGATTTCGTCGGCCCTGTCAGGCGCGATCGTAAATCCTTCAACCGAAGTCGCGAGAGTGCGACTCGACTCCCCGTAGTATGTTGAACCGACGTTGACTGACGCAAAGGAAACCTTGTCTGAGAGACAGCTTTTGTACCATAGTATATTATCTGAATCCTTCCACAGATCAAGGTTTGAGGACAGCCTAGTCAAGTCTTGCAAAGTTTACTAATAGGTGTGTGTTTTTCATTTTTATTCTAGCAACACAGATGCGGGGTTTTTTTTGGAGCATTTTTACTTTCTTCGTTCGTGTATATAATTTTGACTTCCTGTTTTGAAAAACCGAAACCAGGCTAGCTTTTTAGTCTTACAACTATTTGGTTTGTTCTCTGATGACATAGAAGAGAAGAATTATGTTTTATTCACCCGGTCTTCACTGTGTTTTTAAGTTAACAAAATCCTGTTTTACTTGAACTGTCATATTATTCATTTGCAATATTTTTTTCGTCTTGGTTTTTTGTTGTTGTTGGTCAACCATGTTCCTTTACGGCTCTTCATTCCACCGGTTCTGATTACTACATTATCTTTGTGAATACTAACTCTTCGTGCACATTTTTGCTGTGGACAACTTGCACATGCATTCAATAGTTTTTTTCTGTTAAGAAATTAATTTCTTGCAGTTCTCTGTTTGTTCACCACCGATAATGCACTACCAATAGCTTTTTATTTTTATTTATTCATCTAGTGAATTGGTGTTGATGATATTTGCCACCACAACAGACCCCCCCCCCCCCCATCAAGATCGCGAATATGTGTAAACATAAATCCTCCAATAATAATATTAATAATTATAATCCTTGTGAAACAACCCATTGTGCTACTAAGACTGCATTTTTATTACTCTGTATGTAAATATTATAATGTGTTTATCATATCAAATAAATTGGTTTCCTACTTGTCATTTACAGCACTGTACGGTTGTTGTCAGTCGTGGTTTGGTTCAACTTCTAGTGGGAATCTATGGACTGTGAAATGTTGTAGAGAACCGTTTTGTCGAGAGACAAGAGAGAAAATAAATATTTATGTCCAGTGTGCCCAGACATGTCTGGGGAAAAAAGCTCATTCTGAGAAAAATCTTCCTCTATGTGATCCGGAAAGAGGGAGAAGACCACACACTCCGTGATAAAGACCACACACTCCGTGATAAAGACCACACACTCCGTGATAAAGACCACACACGCTGTGATAAAGACCACACACTCCGTGATAAAGACCACACACTCCGTGATAAAGAGAAGACCACACCGTTTCAGAACAGCAGGTGAAAAACAGAACCGCTGAAAACTGACTTTCAAGACCTCAGAACAGCCGCTGAAGTCAGACATGCTCGGACAAGCACAGTCAGTGAGGGATGAAAAGAGAGAGATAGATGGGAGCCAGAGGTGAGAGGAGGTCTGTTGCATGGGGCCATTCTGAACACGAGGCCAACCTCTCTCGTTGAGAAGCTGCCAAACTGTAGCAGCGTGATTGTCCTGCTTACAGCCAGGAGGAAAATGAAAAGAACGGGTCAGATCTCTGGAGGGGAAAGACAGGCGGAGGAGAGGAGGACAGAGAGGAGGAGGAGAGGGACAGGGAGGAGGAGAGGGACAGAGAGGAGGTGGAGAGGGACAGGGAGGAGGAGGAGAGGGACAGGGAGGAGGAGAGGGACAGAGAGGAGGTGAGGGACAGGGAGGAGGAGAGGGACAGAGAGGAGGTGAGGGACAGGCAAGGGGAAAGGAGGACAGAGAGGAGGTGAGGGACAGGCAGGGGAGGAGAGGGACAGGGAGAGGAGGGGACAGAGAGGAGGTGAGGGACAGGCAGGGGGAAAGAAGGACGGAGGAGGAGAGGGACAGAGAGGAGGAGGAGAGGGACAGGGAGGAGGAGAGCGACAGAGAGGAGGTGAGGGACAGGCAGGGGGAAAGAAGGACAGGCAGGGGGAAAATAAGGACAGGGAGGAGGAGAGGGACAGGCAGGAGGAAAGGGACAGGGAGGTGGAGAGGGAGAGGAACGTGGAGGAGGAGAGGGACGTGGAGGTGGAGTGGAGGAGGAGAGGGACGTGGAGGTGGAGAGGGACGTGGAGTTGACACTGAAGAGGAAAGGAGGGGGGTGTATTGCAGTGTATTTGCTTGGCACTTACAGTGGGGCAAAAAAGTATTTAGTCAGCCACCAATTGTGCAAGGTCTCCCACTTAAAAAGATGAGAGAGGCCTGTCATTTTCATCATAGGTCCACTTCAACTATGACAGACAAAATTAGAGAAAAAAATCTCCCTGAGCCCATCCCCCCCTTGTCAATCTCCTCTGGTCTGTAACGACTAAAGGGACAGATCAGGGCTATGTGCGGCAGGAGATTCATGTACCATTGTTTTCCTTGGACAAAAACATATGCCACCTATCCCTTTCCTCCTCTACTATATTTGAGTCCTTGTGAAGACAAGTTTCTGACCCAAATGGCTACCTATTCTCTACATAGTGCATTTAATAGGGAACAGGCTATCCTGCGGACACAGCCGTTATGTTGACAGGGGAGTCACCCTGACTGGCCTGCGTTAGCAACCCGTCCACTCCTCATAGACACTTGCTCAGGCACTCGCACAAACACACCATGTCACTCACCTAACTAACACGGCTGATCAGTGGCTTGATGGAGTCCGGAACTGATCTCTGGAACAGGGGTAAGTGACAGGGTGGGTGGGTGTGTGTCCGTTCCACACAGTGCGGTGGAAGACAGGAGACAGCAGAGGGGGAACCAGGACTCTGTTACTGCAGCACTACATTATAGAGTGTTTATTGAGGCCTGGGCTGCGGCTGGAGTCACCATGACGACACCCTGTTACAGGTCAGCCCCTCCTGTTGATGGAATCCATCACAGCCTGAGTGGAGAGAGGCAGGAGAGACAGGAGTGGAGAAAGACGGGTGGAGAGAGAGAGAGGAGTGGAGAGGATGGAGAGACAGGAGTGGAGAGAGAGAGAGAGGAGTGGAGAGGATGGAGAGACAGGAGTGGAGAGGGAGAGAGAGGAGTGGAGAGAGAGAGAGAGAGTGGAGAGGATGGAGAGACAGGAGTGAAGAGAGAGAGAGGAGTGGAGAGACAGGAGTGGAGAGAGAGAGAGAGGCAGGAGAGACAGGAGTGGAGAAAGACAGGGGTGGAGAGAGAGAGAAAGGAGTGGAGAGGATGGAGAGACAGGAGTGGAGAGAGAGAGAGAGAGAGGAGTGGAGAGGATGGAGAGACCGGAGTGGAGAAAGACAGGAGTGGAGAGAGACACGATAGACAGCAGTGGAGAGAGACGAGAGGGACAGGAGTGGAGAGAGAGAGAGAGAGAGTGGAGAGAGACAGGAGTGGAGAGAGACACGATAGACAGCAGTGGAGAGAGGCAGGAGAGAGACAGGAGTGGAGAGAGACAGGAGAGAGACAGGAGTGGAGAGAGACAGGCGTCTGGGCGGGACTTAATGGGACTGGAGGAGAGGAGAGACAATTTGAGTCTGCAAGATTATAATTTATATAGTAGTCTGTCCCAAATGGCACCCTTTTCCCTATTAAGGACAATACTTTTGTCCAGGTCACATAAGACTCTGGTAGAAAGTACTGCAATAAGAAACATGGAGGGAATGGTTTCACTGTCAACAATTATTGATTAAAATATATATTTTCTAGTTATTTTTTTAAATGATTGTTAACTTAATCTGTTTTGGCTCCATAACGTGTAATACCATTTACAAACAGCAGGTGGGGCTCCATAACGTGTAATACCATTTACAAACAGCAGGTGGGGCTCCATAACGTGTAATACCATTTACAAACAGCAGGTGGGGCTCCATAACGTGTAATACCATTTACAAACAGCAGGTGGGGCTCCATAACGTGTAATACCATTTACAAACAGCAGGTGGGGCTCAGTGTCCAGCTTTAGGGCTGTCTGTCAAAACGGCTTTCCACCTGAAACTTGTGACCAGTATATGATTTTAGACCTGATCCAAAGTAACTAACTCATTTCTGCTCGGATATAATTCTGGTTTAGACCTGATCCAAAGGACCCTAACTCATTTCTGCTCTGATATAATCCTGGTTTAGACCTGATGCAAAGTAACTAATTAACTAATTTCTGCTCTGATATAATCCTGGTTTAGACCTGATGCAAAGTAACTAATTAACTAATTTCTGCTCTGATATAATCCTGGTTTAGACCTGATGCAAAGTAACTAATTAACTAATTTCTGCTCTGATATAATCCTGGTTTAGACCTGATGCAAAGTAACTAATTAACTAATTTCTGCTCTGATATAATCCTGGTTTAGACCTGATCCTGTCCAAAGCTCCAACCTCGATGAACACATAAGCCTCTCAAGATATTTCAAACCTGAGAAAGGTCACATCCTTTCAAAGCTTTAGTTGTAAGATGCCGGCCTTGTTTTCAGATCAGTTCCCATTAAGTGTTGAAAGTTGTCACAAGTAAATATTTAGGCAAGACAAAATGATTATTTACAATGACCGGCCTACCGGAGGAACAGTGGGGCAGAACGACAGATTTTTACCTTGTCGGCTCGGCGATTCAATCCAGCAACCTTTTCAGTTACTGGCCCAACGCTCTGAACCACTAGGCTACCTGCCACCCCTCTAACCACTAGGCTACCTGCCGCCCCTCTAACCACTAGGCTACCTGCCGCCCCTCTAAGCCACTAGGCTACCTGCCGCCCCTCTAAGCCACTAGGCTACCTGCCGCCCCTCTAACCACTAGGCTACCTGCCGCCCCTCTAAGCCACTAGGCTACCTGCCGCCCCTCTAAGCCACTAGGCTACCTGCCTCCCCTCTAAACCACTAGGCTGCCTGCCACCCCTCTAAGCCACTAGGCTACCTGCCGCCCTCTAAACCACTAGGCTACCTGACGCCCCTCTAAACCACTAGGCTACCTGCCGCCCCTCTAAACCACTAGGCTACCTGACGCCCCTCTAAACCACTAGGCTACCTGACGCCCCTCTAAACCACTAGGCTACCTGCCGCCCCTCTAAACCACTAGGCTACCTGCCTCCCCTCTAAACCACTAGGCTACATGCCGCCCCTCTAAACCACTAGGCTACCTGACGCCCCTCTAAACCACTAGGCTACCTGCCGCCCCTCTAAACCACTCTAAAAACCACTAGGCTACCTGCCTCCCCTCTAAACCACTAGGCTACCTGACGCCCCTCTAAACCACTAGGCTACCTGACGCCCCTCTAAACCACTAGGCTACCTGCCGCCCCTCTAAACCACTAGGCTACCTGCCCCCTCTAAACCACTAGGCTACCTGACGCCCCTCTAAACCACTAGGCTACCTGCGCCCCTCTAAACCACTAGGCTACCTGACGCCCCTCTAAACCACTAGGCTACCTGCCGCCCCTCTAAACCACTAGGCTACCTGACGCCCCTCTTAACCACTAGGCTACCTGACGCCCCTCTAAACCACTAGGCTACCTGCCGCCCCTCTAAACCACTAGGCTACCTGCCGCCCCTCTACCACTGGCTACCTGCCGCCCCTCTAAACCACTAGGCTACCTGCCGCCCTAAACCACTAGGCTACCTGACGCCCCTCTAAACCACTAGGCTACCTGCCGCCCCTCTAAACCACTAGGCTACCTGATGCCCCTCTAAACCACTAGGCTACCTGACGCCCCTCTAAACCACTAGGCTACCTGACGCCCCTCTAAACCACTAGGCTACCTGACGCCCCTCTAAACCACTAGGCTACCTGACGCCCCTCTAAACCACTAGGCTACCTGCCGCCCCTCTAAACCACTAGGCTACCTGACGCCCCTCTAACCACTAGGCTACCTGGCCCTACCACTAGGCTACCTGCCCCCTCTCTAAACCACTAAACCACTAGGCTACCTGCCGCCCCTCTAAACCACTAGGCTACCTGCCGCCCCTCTAAACCACTAGGCTACCTGCCGCCCCTCTAAACCACTAGGCTACCTGCCGCCCCTCTAAACCACTAGGCTACCTGACGCCCCTCTAAACCACTAGGCTACCTGACGCCCCTCTAACCACTAGGCTACCTGCCGCCCCTCTAAACCACTAGGCTACCTGCCTCCCCTCTAAACCACTAGGCTACCTGCCTCCCCTCTAAACCACTAGGCTACCTGCCGCCCCTCTAAACCACTAGGCTACCTGACGCCCCTCTAACCACTAGGCTACCTGCCTCTAACCACTAGGCTACCTGCCTCTAACCACTAGGCTACCTGCCTCTAACCACGAGGCTACCTGACGCCCCTCATAGTAAATACCTGTTTTCTCCAGAACGGTTGATTTCTAGACCAGCGGTCAATGAATGAGATCGTGATATACAGTCATCTTATTGTGTCCCTTAAATATCCCTATTGTGTTGCCAAAAAGAACATCTCACTGTTGAAAAGCTGTGCAGCATTATATAGTGTATATATATAGTATATAGTTATATATAGTTAGTTATACACTAGCCTTCCTGATACCATTCCACAGGTTTCATTTAGTTGTTCTGGTAGTTTGAGTCAGGCAGGCAGTTCTCTGTAGGTAGAGACTGTGGTGTGTTTCCCCTGGTCATGGTAGTTTGTTCTCTGTAGGTAGAGACTGGGGTGTGATTCCCCTGGTCATGGTAGTTTGTTCTCTGTAGGTAGAGACTGGGGTGTGTTTCCCCTGGTCATGGTAGTTTGTTCTCTGTAGGTAGAGACTGGGGTGTGTTTCCCCTGGTCATGGTAGTTTGTTCTCTGTAGGTAGAGACTGGGGTGTGTTTCCCCTGGTCATGGTAGTTTGTTCTCTCTAGGTGGAGACTGGGGTGTGTTTCCCCTGGTCATGGTAGTTTGTTCTCTGTAGGTAGAGACTGTGGTGTGTTTCCCCTGGTCATGGTAGTTTGTTCTCTGTAGGTAGAGACTGGGGTGTGTTTCCCCTGGTCATGGTAGTTTGTTCTCTGTAGGTAGAGACTGTGGTGTGTTTCCCCTGGTCATGGTAGTTTGTTCTCTGTAGGTAGAGACTGGGGTGTGTTTCCCTGGTCATGGTAGTTTGTTCTCTGTAGGTAGAGACTGGGGTGTGTTTCCCCTGGTCATGGTAGTTTGTTCTCTGTAGGTAGAGACTGGGGTGTGTTTCCCTGGTCATGGTAGTTTGTTCTCTGTAGGTAGAGACTGGGGTGTGTTTCCCCTGGTCATGGTAGTTTGTTCTCTGTAGGTAGAGACTGGGGTGTGTTTCCCCTGGTCATGGTAGTTTGTTCTCTGTAGGTAGAGACTGGGGTGTGATTCCCCTGGTCATGGTAGTTTGTTCTCTGTAGGTAGAGACTGGGGTGTGTTTCCCCTGGTCATGGTAGTTTGTTCTCTGTAGGTAGAGACTGGGGTGTGTTTCCCCTGGTCATGGTAGTTTGTTCTCTGTAGGTAGAGACTGGGGTGTGTTTCCCCTGGTCATGGTAGTTTGTTCTCTCTAGGTGGAGACTGGGGTGTGATTCCCCTGGCCATGGTAGTTTGAGTCAGGCAGGCAGTTCTCTGTAGGTAGAGACTGTGGTGTGTTTACGTTTGAAAACCTGTTGATGATGTCAGACTGACCCAACGAGTCCTACTGGTTTTCAGTTTCTCTTCCTGTTTTCTCCCCCCTCAGCCCCCCCCTCTTCTCCTCCTTGTCATCATGGCTCAGTCCCTAATAACACTTCCTTTAAGAAAACACCCCTTTATAAACACATTTTTCTGTGTCCCACTCATACATTTTCACCCTGTTAGGCTACATTATATTTTTGAATGTACAGTTTTTTTCACCAAAAAAGTGATGAGGTCCAGAAGGATCCGCGTTGTAGCAATAACCCAGCTATTAGGCTGGCAGCAGCCGCATTGCTGAGTACTGTTAACCTGCCTGGCCTCAGAGCTACAGATCTGTAGTAGACACCTAGCTAATCAGCTGGCAACAACAGTGCTGAGTACTGTTAACCTGCCTGGCCTCAGACCAGATGCCAGCTGGCAACAACAGTGCAGTTAACCTGCCTGGCCTCAGAGCTACAGATCTGTAGTAGACAGTTAGCTAATCAGCTGGCAACAACAGTGCTGAGTACTGTTAACCTGCCTGGCCTCAGAGCTACAGATCTGTAGTAGACAGTTAGCCAATCAGCTGGCAACAACAGTGCTGAGTACTGTTAACCTGCCTGGCCTCAGAGCTACAGATCTGTAGTAGACACCTAGCTAATCAGCTGGCAACAACAGTGCTGAGTACTGTTAACCTGCCTGGCCTCAGAGCTACAGATCTGTAGTAGACACCTAGCTAATCAGCTGGCAACAACAGTGCTGAGTACTGTTAACCTGCCTGGCCTCAGAGCTACAGATCTGTAGTAGACACCTAATCAGCTGGCAACAACAGTGCTGAGTACTGGCCTGGCCTCAGAGCTACAGATCTGTAGTAGACACCTAGCTAATCAGCTGGCAACAACAGTGCTGAGTACTGTTAACCTGCCTGGCCTCAGAGCTACAGATCTGTAGTAGACAGTTAGCTAATCAGCTGGCAACAACAGTGCTGAGTACTGTTAACCTGCCTGGCCTCAGAGCTACAGATCTGTAGTAGACAGTTAGCTAATCAGCTGGCAACAACAGTGCTGAGTACTGTTAACCTGCCTGGCCTCAGAGCTACAGATCTGTAGTAGACACCTAGCTAATCAGCTGGCAACAACAGTGCTGAGTACTGTTAACCTGCCTGGCCTCAGAGCTACAGATCTGTAGTAGACACCTAGCTAATCAGCTGGCAACAACAGTGCTGAGTACTGTTAACACCTAGCTAATCAGCTGGCAACAACAGTGCTGAGTACTGTTAACCTGCCTGGCCTCAGAGCTACAGATCTGTAGTAGACACCTAGCTAATCAGCTGGCAACAACAGTGCTGAGTACTGTTAACCTGCCTGGCCTCAGAGCTACAGATCTGTAGTAGACAGTTAGCCAATCAGCTGGCAACAACAGTGCTGGCCTTAGTACTGTTAACCTGCCTGATCAGTTTCAGACGTAACAGCCAGCTCTAAGCCTGTATCGACACCTACTAATCAGCTGGCAACAGTTCCTTGGCCTCAGAGCTAAATCTGTATTCAGAACCCCTTTTTCCAGAGCTATTTTGTTAATCAGCTGGCAACAGTGCTGAGTACTGTAACCTGCCTGGCCTCAAAATCTGAATTAAATCATTTTGGCCTTAGAGGGATCCACCACCAGCTCAAGGTCAATCTACAGTTCCTTCGAAAAGTATAATTTTCCATCCCATAATGACAAAAATAAAAAATAAATAAAAATAAAAAATAAATAAAAACTCACATTTTACATAAGTATTCAGACCCTTTACTCTGTACTTTGTTGAAGCACCTTTGGCAGTGATTACAGCCTTGAGTCTTCTTGGGTTTGACACTACAAGCTTGGCACACCTGTATTTGGGGAGTTTCTCCCATTATTCTCTGCAGATCCTCTCAAGCTCTGTCAGTTTGGATGGGGAGTGTCGCTGCACAGCTATTTTCAGGTCTCTCCAGAGATGTTCAAGTCCGGGTTCTGGCTGGGCCACTCAAGGACATTCAGAGACTTGTCCCTAAGCTACTCCTGCGTTGTCTTGGCTGTGTGCTTAGGGTTGTTGTCCTGTTGGAAGGTGAACCTTCTCCCCAGTCTGAGGTCCTGAGTGCTCTGGAGCAGGTTTTCATCAAGGATCTCTCTGTACTTTCCTCCGTTCATCTTTCCCTCGATCCTGACTAGTCTCCCAGTCCCTGCCACTGAAAAACATCCCCACAGCATGATGCTGCCACCACTATGCTTCATAGATGGTGCCAGGTTTTCTCCAGACGTGACACTTGGCATTCAGGCCAAAGACTTCAATCTTGGTTTCAACAGACCAGAGAATCTTGTTCCTCATGACCTGAGAGTCCTTTTAGTGCTTTTCGGTAAACTCAAAGCGGGCTGTCATGTGCCTTTTGGCTAAGGAATGGCTTCAGTCTGGCCACTCTACCATAAAGGCCTGATTGGTGGAGTGCTGCAGAGATGGTTGTTCTTCTAGAAGGTTCTCCCATCTCCACAGAGGAACTCCAGAGCTCTGTCAGAGTGACCATCTGAGTCTTGGTCACCTCATTGACCAAGTCCCTTCTTTACTCTGTTTTACCAAACACAACACACAGCTTTACTCTGTTGTACCAAATGTATAAGCAATGTCTAAGTCTGGCTTCTCTATGGCCTCTGCATGATGAATCCTCAACATTCAGACCCATAACCATTCAGATGGTGGTAGACTATAGCAGTTATTAATTCAGACCCATAACCATTCAGATGGTGGTAGACTATATCAGTTATTAATTCAGACCCATAACCATTCAGATGGTGGTAGACTATAGCAGTTATTAATTCAGACCCATAACCATTCAGATGGTGGTAGACTATAGCAGTTATTAATTCAGACCCATAACCATTCAGATGGTGGTAGGCTATAGCAGTTATTAATTCAGACCCATTAATTCAGACCCATAACCATTCAGATGGTGGTAGACTATAGCAGTTATTAATTCAGACCCATAACCATTCAGATGGTGGTAGACTATATCAGTTATTAATTCAGACCCATAACCATTCAGATTGGTGTAGACTATAGCAGTTATTAATTCAGACCCATAACCATTCAGATGGTGGTAGGCTATAGCAGTTATTAATTCAGACCCATAACCATTCAGATGGTGGTAGACTATAGCAGTTATTAATTCAGACCCATAACCATTCAGATGGTGGTAGACTATAGCAGTTATTAATTCAGACCCATAACCATTCAGATGGTGGTAGACTATAGCAGTTATTAATTCAGACCCATAACCATTCAGATGGTGGTAGACTATAACAGTTATTAATTCAGACTCAAAGAGGAGGTAGGCTAATAACAGTAAGGGAAATATTATGAAAGGTAATTTATGAGTCAGCCTGCTAATCATACAAATAGGCCGTATTATCTGAAAACATTCAAATCAAATTCGCTAGCCATTTACTTTGTAGGCATCATGTCCAGTAGGCAGCATGTCCAGTAGGCAGCACGTCCAGTAGGCAGCATGCCCAGTATGCTGCCCAGTAGGCAGCACGTCCAGTAGGCAGCATGTCCAGTAGGCAGCATGTCCAGTAGGCAGCATGTCCCGTAGGCAGCATGTCCCGTATAGGCAGCATGTCCAGTAGGCAGCATGTCCCGTAGGCAGCATGTCCAGTAGGCAGCACGTCCAGTAGGCAGCACGTCCAGTAGGCAGCACGTCCAGTAGGCAGCACGTCCAGTAAGCAGCACGTCCAGTAGGCAGCATGTCCAGTAGGCAGCACGTCCTGCACCAGAAACACATGTTTTCTCCCTGCTTTATTGTGGTTTGAACGATGTGCGTATTTCCAGTCCATATCGTGCAGTATAATACAATACAGTACAGTAATAATACAGTTCACACTCGAAAAGATCAGCCTGCTGGAGTTAGTTTAGTTTATTTACCCAAGAGAGCACGTAGCTAGTTACATCTATGTGCGTTTATGTTTGACTGTCGTGTGTAATGTGCAGTAGCCTATATCATAGGCTATGTAGTAGCCTATATCATAGGCTATATAGTAGCCTATATCATAGGCTATATAGTAGCCTATATCATAGGCTATATAGTAGCCCATATCATAGGCTATATAGTAGCCTATATCATAGGCTATATAGCAGCCTATAATCATAGGCTATATAGTAGCCTATAATCATAGGCTATATAGTAGCCTATAATCATAGGCTATATAGTAGCCTATAATCATAGGCTATATAGTAGCCTATAATCATAGGCTATATAGTAGCCTATAATCATAGGCTATATAGTAGCCTATAATCATAGGCTATATAGTAGCCTATAATCATAGGCTATATAGTAGCCTATAATCATAGGCTATATAGTAGCCTATAATCATAGGCTATATAGTAGCCTATAATCATAGGCTATATAGTAGCCTATAATCATAGGCTATATAGTAGCCTATAATCATAGGCTATATAGTAGCCTATAATCATAACAACATAGTAATTTGTGTTTTTTTGTTGTGGCTCGGGCTCATTAAATGTCTTTTTAATGTATGGCTCATTAAATGCCTTTTAATGTATGGCTCAGTAAATGCCTTTTAATGTATGGCTCATTAAATGTCTTTTAATGTATGGCTCATTAAATGTCTTTTAATGTATGGCTCATTAAATGCCTTTTAATGTATGGCTCATTAAATGTCTTTTAATGTATGGCTCATTAAATGCCTTTTAATGTATGGCTCATTAAATGCCTTTTAATGTATGGCTCATTAAATGCCTTTTAATGTATGGCTCATTAAATGCCTTTTAATGTATGGCTCATTAAATGTCTTTTAATGTATGGCTCATTAAATGTCTTTTAATGTATGGCTCATTAAATGTCTTTTTAATGTATGGCTCATTAAATGTCTTTTAATGTATGGCTCATTAAATGCCTTTTAATGTATGGCTCATTAAATGCCTTTTAATGTATGGCTCATTAAATGTCTTTTAATGTATGGCTCATTAAATGCCTTTTAATGTATGGCTCATTAAATGTCTTTTAATGTATGGCTCATTAAATGCCTTTTAATGTATGGCTCATTAAATGTCTTTTAATGTATGGCTCATTAAATGCCTTTTAATGTATGGCTCATTAAATGCCTTTTAATGTATGGCTCATTAAATGCCTTTTAATGTATGGTTTATCAGGCTCAGGTAACATCAGGGTTTAATTTTTGATCAAAGCTCTAAACGAACCCAGACATTAGGCCTATCACCTATATAGTGCACTACTCCTGAGCAGGGCCCCATAGGATTCTGGTCAAAAGTAGTGCACTCTATAGGTGATAGGTTGACATTTGGGACACAGACCCGTGATATAAAAAACTACATGTTATATAGTGCACTACTTTTGACCAGAATCCTATGGGGCCCTGCTCAAGAGTAGTGCACTATATAGGTGATAGGTTATGTATGATGATGTTATGTAACATCTACTGTAACTGAGGAGGTAAAATGTGTAATGACCTAAATTCACTGCACAGAGCACACAACAACATCAACACCAATGTATGTAATATATATATATATACACTACCTAAATTCACTGAAATGTTTTATTAGATTATTTTCACTCGTAAAGTAGCTGGTTGAACAAAAGTATCTCCTATTGTAAGATATGTAGCTGACTGTGATGCTCTTCATAGACATCTCTGCTAATGTGTTTTGAAGAGCAGTGGCACAGTAATGGGTTTGTTGCATTGGCTACCATCATTAGACAATTCTCTGGGGCCTTTGTTGACATACGAACTCCATTGGTTAACATCATTTGACGACTCCCTGGGTCCTGTGCACCTTGGGAGGTTAAGACAGACTGGAGACCGTCCTGAAATACCACTTGGGTTCCACAGAAGACTTGGGTCCTGTGTACCTTGGGAGGTTCCACTGAGGACTTGGCTCCTGTGTACCTTGGGAGGTTCCACTGAGGACTTGGCTCCTGTGTACCTTGGGAGGTTCCACAGAGGACTTGGGTCCTGTGTACCTTGGGAGGTTCCACAGAGGACTTCGGTCCTGTGTACCTTGGGAGGTTCCACAGAGGACTTGGCTCCTGTGTACCTTGGGCGGTTCCACAGAGGACTTGGCTCCTGTGTACCTTGGGAGGTTCCACAGAGGACTTGGGTCCTGTGTACCTTGGGAGGTTCCACAGAGGACTTGGGTCCTGTGTACCTTGGGAGGTTCCACAGAGGACTTGGGTCCTGTGTACCTTGGGAGGTTCCACAGAGGACTTGGGTCCTGTGTACCTTGGGAGATTCCACAGAGGACTTGGCTCCTGTGTACCTTGGGAGGTTCCACAGAGGACTTGGGTCCTGTGTACCTTGGGAGGTTCCACAGAGGACTTGGGTCCTGTGTACCTTGGGAGGTTCCACAGAGGACTTTGGTCCTGTGTACCTTGGGAGGTTCCACAGAGGACTTGGGTCCTGTGTACCTTTGGAGGTTCCACAGAGGACTTGGCTCCTGTGTACCTTGGGAGGTTCCACAGAGGACTTGGCTCCTGTGTACCTTGGGAGGTTCCACAGAGGACTTCAAAACAAACAGAACAGAACAGAAACATCTAGAATGGGGTCAGGGTTTTGCAAGTAATTTTGGATAAAACAAATAAAGTAATCTTAAGTGAAAAGTTGTTTTATTTTAATTTAATTTAAAAAGTTGAGATTAGTCTTTCAGCTTCTGGAATATATACAGGCTTTTGCTGAATTACTCAATGACATTTTATTGTCTGGTTCCTATACTTTTCTCCAATAAATGTATAATAAATTGATGTTTCAGACTATTTGCATCCCGCCCTCTCTTCTAGACCACTACTAGTCTCTGTTGTTATCTATACATAGTCACTTTAACTCTACCTCCATGTACATATTACCTCAACTAACCGGTGCCCCTGCACTTTGACTCTGTACCCTAACACCCTGTATATAGCCTCCACATTGACTCTGTACCGTAACACCCTGTATATAGCCTCCACATTGACTCTGTACCGGCACCCCCCTGTATATAGCCTCCACATTGACTCTGTACCGGCACCCCCTGTATATAGCCTCCACATTGACTCTGTACCGGTACCCCCTGTATATAGTCTCCACATTGACTCTGTACCGGTACCCCCTGTATATAGCCTCCACATTGACTCTGTACCGTAATACCCTGTATATAGCCTCCACATTGACTCTGTACCGGTACCCCCTGTATATAGCCTCCACATTGACTCTGTACCGTAATACCCTGTATATAGCCTCCACATTGACTCTGTACCGGTACCCCTGTATATAGCCTCCACATTGACTCTGTACCGTAACACCCTGTATATAGCCTCCGCATTCACTCTGTACCGTAATACCATGTATATAACCTCCACATTGACTCTGTACCGGCACCCCCCTGTATATAGCCTCCACATTGACTCTGTACCGGTACCCCCTGTATATAGCCTCCACATTGACTCTGTACCGGTACCCCCTGTATATAGCCTCCACATTGACTCTGTACCGTAATACCCTGTATATAGCCTCCACCTTGACTCTGTACCGTAACACCCTGTATATAGCCTCCACATTGACTCTGTACCGGTACCACCTGTATATATCCTCCACATTGACTCTGTACCGGTACCCCCTGTATATAGCCTCCACATTGACTCTGTACCATAATACCCTGTATATATATAGCCTCCACATTGACTCTGTACCGTAATACCCTGTATATATATAGCCTCCACATTGACTCTGTACCGGTACCACCTGTATATAGCCTCCACATTGACTCTGTACCCTAACACCCTGTATATAGCCTCCACATTGACTCTGTACCGTAACACCCTGTATATAGCCTCCACATTGACTCTGTACCGTAATACCCTGTATATAGCCTCCACATTGACTCTGTACCCTAACACCCTGTATATAGCCTCCACATTGACTCTGTACCGGTACACCCTGTATATAGCCTCCACATTGACTCTGTACCGGTACCCCCTGTATATAGCCTCCACATTGACTCTGTACCGGTACCCGTTGTATATAGCCTCCACATTGACTCTGTACCGGTACCCCCCTGTATATAGCCTCCACATTGACTCTGTACCGTAACACCCTGTATATAGCCTCCACATTGACTCTGTACCGTAACACCCTGTATATAGCCTCCACATTGACTCTGTACTGGTACCACCTGTATATATCCTCCACATTGACTCTGTACCAGTACCCCCTGTATATAGCCTGCACTTTGACTCTGTACCGTAACACCCTGTATATAGCCTCCACATTGACTCTGTACTGCTGGTACCCCCTGTATATAGCCTCAACATTGACTCTGTACCGGTACCCCCTGTATATAGTCTCCACATTGACTCTGTACCGGTACCCCCTGTATATAGCCTCCACATTGACTCTGTACCGTAATACCCTGTATATAGCCTCCACATTGACTCTGTACCGTAACACCCTGTATATATAGCCTCCACATTGACTCTGTACCGGTACCCCCTGTATATAGCCTCCACATTGACTCTGTACCGGTACCCCTGTATATAGCCTCCACATTGACTCTGTACCGTAACACCCTGTATATAGCCTCCACATTGACTCTGTACCGTAACACCCTGTATATAGCCTCCACATTGACTCTGTACCGTAATACCCTGTATATAGCCTCCACATTGACTCTGTACCGTAACACCTTGTATATAGCCTCCACATTGACTCTGTACCGGTACCCCCTGTATATAGCCTCCACATTGACTCTGTACCGGTACCCCCTGTATATAGCCTCCACATTGACTCTGTACCGGTACCCCTGTATATAGCCTCCACATTGACTCTGTACCGTAATACCCTGTATATAGCCTCCACATTGACTCTGTACCGTAACACCTTGTATATAGCCTCCACATTGACTCTGTACCGGTACCCCCTGTATATAGCCTCCACATTGACTCTGTACCGGTACCCCCTGTATATAGCCTCCACATTGACTCTGTACCGGTACCCGCTGTATATAGCCTCCACATTGACTCTGTACCGGTACCCCCCTGTATATAGCCTCCACATTGACTCTGTACCGTAACACCCTGTATATAGCCTCCACATTGACTCTGTACCGTAACACCCTGTATATAGCCTCCACATTGACTCTGTACTGGTACCACCTGTATATATCCTCCACATTGACTCTGTACCAGTACCCCCTGTATATAGCCTGCACTTTGACTCTGTACCGTAACACCCTGTATATAGCCTCCACATTGACTCTGTACCGGTACCCCCTGTATATAGCCTCCACATTGACTCTGTACCGGTACCCCCTGTATATAGTCTCCACATTGACTCTGTACCGGTACCCCCTGTATATAGCCTCCACATTGACTCTGTACCGTAATACCCTGTATATAGTCTCCACATTGACTCTGTACCGTAACACCCTGTATATTGACTCTGTACCGTAATACCCTGTATATAGCCTCCACATTGACTCTGTACCGTAACAACCTGTATATATAGCCTCCACATTGACTCTGTACCGGTACCCCCTGTATATAGCCTCCACATTGACTCTGTACCGGTACCCCTGTATATAGCCTCCACATTGACTCTGTACCGTAACACCCTGTATATAGCCTCCACATTGACTCTGTACCGTAATACCCTGTATATAGCCTCCACATTGACTCTGTACCGTAACACCCTGTATATAGCCTCCACATTGACTCTGTACCGTAACACCCTGTATATAGCCTCCACATTGACTCTGTACTGGTACCACCTGTATATATCCTCCACATTGACTCTGTACCAGTACCCCCTGTATATAGCCTGCACTTTGACTCTGTACCGTAACACCCTGTATATAGCCTCCACATTGACTCTGTACCGGTACCCCCTGTATATAGCCTCCACATTGACTCTGTACCGGTACCCCCTGTATATAGTCTCCACATTGACTCTGTACCGGTACCCCCTGTATATAGTCTCCACATTGACTCTGTACCGGTACCCCCTGTATATAGCCTCCACATTGACTCTGTACCGTAATACCCTGTATATAGCCTCCACATTGACTCTGTACCGTAACACCCTGTATATAGCCTCCACATTGACTCTGTACCGGTACCCCCTGTATATAGCCTCCACATTGACTCTGTACCGGTACCCCTGTATATAGCCTCCACATTGACTCTGTACCGTAACACCCTGTATATAGCCTCCGCATTCACTCTGTACCGTAATACCATGTATATAACCTCCACATTGACTCTGTACCGGCACCCCCCTGTATATAGCCTCCACATTGACTCTGTACCGGTACCACCTGTATATATCCTCCACATTGACTCTGTACCGGTACCCCCTGTATATAGCCTCCACATTGACTCTGTACCATAATACCCTGTATATATATAGCCTCCACATTGACTCTGTACCGGTACCCCCTGTATATAGCCTCCACATTGACTCTGTACCGGTACCACCTGTATATAGCCTCCACATTGACTCTGTACCGTAACACCCTGTATATAGCCTCCACA
Source organism: Oncorhynchus nerka (assembly GCF_034236695.1). Classification (NCBI taxonomy): domain Eukaryota; kingdom Metazoa; phylum Chordata; class Actinopteri; order Salmoniformes; family Salmonidae; genus Oncorhynchus; species Oncorhynchus nerka. The sequence continues at coordinate 98,222,563 of NC_088409.1, forward strand.
TTGCCTCTGTACCGTAACACCCTGTATATAGCCTCCACATTGACTCTGTACCGGTACCCCCTGTATATAGCCTCCACATTGACTCTGTACCGTAACACCCTATATATAGCCTCCACATTGACTCTGTACCGTAACACCCTGTATATAGCCTCCACATTGACTCTGTACCGTAATACCCTGTATATAGCCTCCACATTGACTCTGTACCGTAACACCCTGTATATAGCCTCCACATTGACTCTGTACCGTAACACCCTGTATATAGCCTCCACCTTGACTCTGTACCGTAATACCCTGTACCGTAATACCCTGTATATAGCCTCCACATTCACTCTGTACCGTAATACCCTGTACCGTAATACCATGTATATAACCTCCACATTGACTCTGTACCGGTACCCCTGTATATAGCCTCCACATTGACTCTGTACCGGTACCCGCTGTATATAGCCTCCACATTGACTCTGTACCGGTACCCCCTGTATATAGCCTCCACATTGACTCTGTACCGTAACACCCTGTATATAGCCTCCACATTGACTCTGTACCGTAACACCCTGTATATAGCCTCCACATTGACTCTGTACTGGTACCACCTGTATATATCCTCCACATTGACTCTGTACCAGTACCCCCTGTATATAGCCTGCACTTTGACTCTGTACCGTAACACCCTGTATATAGCCTCCACATTGACTCTGTACCGGTACCCCCTGTATATAGCCTCCACATTGACTCTGTACCGGTACCCCCTGTATATAGTCTCCACATTGACTCTGTACCGGTACCACCTGTATATAGCCTCCACATTGACTCTGTACCGTAACACCCTGTATATAGCCTCCACATTGCCTCTGTACCGTAACACCCTGTATATAGCCTCCACATTGACTCTGTACCGGTACCCCCTGTATATAGCCTCCACATTGACTCTGTACCGTAACACCCTATATATAGCCTCCACATTGACTCTGTACCGTAACACCCTGTATATAGCCTCCACATTGACTCTGTACCGTAATACCCTGTATATAGCCTCCACATTGACTCTGTACCGTAACACCCTGTATATAGCCTCCACATTGACTCTGTACCGTAACACCCTGTATATAGCCTCCACCTTGACTCTGTACCGTAATACCCTGTACCGTAATACCCTGTATATAGCCTCCACATTCACTCTGTACCGTAATACCCTGTACCGTAATACCATGTATATAACCTCCACATTGACTCTGTACCGGTACCCCCTGTATATAGCCTCCACATTGACTCTGTACCGGTACCCGCTGTATATAGCCTCCACATTGACTCTGTACCGGTACCCCCTGTATATAGCCTCCACATTGACTCTGTACCGTAACACCCTGTATATAGCCTCCACATTGACTCTGTACCGTAACACCCTGTATATAGCCTCCACATTGACTCTGTACTGGTACCACCTGTATATATCCTCCACATTGACTCTGTACCAGTACCCCCTGTATATAGCCTGCACTTTGACTCTGTACCGTAACACCCTGTATATAGCCTCCACATTGACTCTGTACCGGTACCCCCTGTATATAGCCTCCACATTGACTCTGTACCGGTACCCCCTGTATATAGTCTCCACATTGACTCTGTACCGGTACCCCCTGTATATAGCCTCCACATTGACTCTGTACCGTAATACCCTGTATATAGTCTCCACATTGACTCTGTACCGTAACACCCTGTATATTGACTCTGTACCGTAATACCCTGTATATAGCCTCCACATTGACTCTGTACCGTAACACCCTGTATATAGCCTCCACATTGACTCTGTACCGTAACACCCTGTATATAGCCTCCACATTGACTCTGTACTGGTACCACCTGTATATATCCTCCACATTGACTCTGTACCAGTACCCCCTGTATATAGCCTGCACTTTGACTCTGTACCGTAACACCCTGTATATAGCCTCCACATTGACTCTGTACCGGTACCCCCTGTATATAGCCTCCACATTGACTCTGTACCGGTACCCCCTGTATATAGTCTCCACATTGACTCTGTACCGGTACCCCCTGTATATAGTCTCCACATTGACTCTGTACCGGTACCCCCTGTATATAGCCTCCACATTGACTCTGTACCGTAATACCCTGTATATAGCCTCCACATTGACTCTGTACCGTAACACCCTGTATATAGCCTCCACATTGACTCTGTACCGGTACCCCCTGTATATAGCCTCCACATTGACTCTGTACCGGTACCCCTGTATATAGCCTCCACATTGACTCTGTACCGTAACACCCTGTATATAGCCTCCGCATTCACTCTGTACCGTAATACCATGTATATAACCTCCACATTGACTCTGTACCGGCACCCCCCTGTATATAGCCTCCACATTGACTCTGTACCGGTACCCCCTGTATATAGCCTCCACATTGACTCTGTACCGGTACCACCTGTATATAGCCTCCACATTGACTCTGTACCGTAACACCTGTATATAGCCTCCACATTGACTCTGTACCGTAACACCCTGTATATAGCCTCCACATTGACTCTGTACCGTAACACCCTGTATATAGCCTCCACATTGACTCTGTACCGTAACACCCTATATATAGCCTCCACATTGACTCTGTACCGTAACACCCTGTATATAGCCTCCACATTGACTCTGTACCGTAATACCCTGTATATAGCCTCCACATTGACTCTGTACCGTAACACCCTGTATATAGCCTCCACATTGACTCTGTACCGTAACACCCTGTATATAGCCTCCACCTTGACTCTGTACCGTAATACCCTGTACCGTAATACCCTGTATATAGCCTCCACATTCACTCTGTACCGTAATACCCTGTACCGTAATACCATGTATATAACCTCCACATTGACTCTGTACCGGCACCCCCCTGTATATTGCTTTTAAGTGCATTGTGGGTTAAGGGCTTGTAAGTAAGCATTTCACTGTAAGGTCTACACCTGTTGTAATTCTGCACATTTGACAAATAACATTTTATTTTATTTAACCCAAGCCCAGTTTGGTTAATCCCTACCATTGTGTTGCTGAGTCATCATAAAGCCCAGTTTGGTTAATCCCTACCATTGTGTCGTTGAGTCATCATAATGCTTCAGCAAATGTACATTATCTCAGGGGCGTTGGTAGACCCAATGTAAGTAACCTAATTTGGGTTGTGCCGTGGCAGAGATCTTTGTGGGCTATACTCGGCCTTGTCTCAGGATGGTAAGTTGGTGGTTGAAGATATCCCTCTAGTGGCGTGGGGGCAAAGTGGGTGGGGTGTGCTTTGGCAAAGTGTGCTTTGGCAAAGTGGGTGGGGTTATATCCTGCCTGTTTGGCCCTGTCTGGGGGTATCATCGGATGAGGCCACAGTGTCTCCTGACCCCTCCTGTCTCAGCCTCCAGTATTTATGCTGCAGTAGTTTATGTGTCGGGGGGGCTAGGGTCAGTTTGTTATATCTAGAGTACTTCTGTCTTATCCGGTGTCCTGTGTGAATTTAAGTATGCTCTCTCTAATTGTCTCTCTCTTTCTCTCTTTCTTTCTTTCTCTCTCTTGGAGGATCTGAGCCCTAGGACCATGCCTCAGGACTACCTGGCCTGATGACTCCTTGCTGTCCCCAGTCCACCTGGCCGTGCTGCTGCTCCAGTTTCAACTGTTCTGCCTGCGGCTATGGAACCTTGACCTGTTCACAGACGTGCTACCTGTCCCAGACCTGCTGTTTTCAACTCTCTAGAGACAGCAGGAGAGGTAGAGATACTCTTAATGATCGGCTATGGAACCCTGACCTGTTCACCGGACGTGCTACCTGTCCCAGACCTGCTGTTTTCAACTCTCTAGAGACAGCAGGAGCGGTAGAGATACTCTCAATGATCGGCTATGAAAAGCAACCTGACATTTACTCCTGAGGTGCTGACTTGCTGCAACCTCTACAACCACTGTGATTATTATTATTTGACCATGCTGGTCATTTATGAACATTTGAACATCTTGGCCATGTTCTGTTATAATCTCCACCCGACACAGCCAGAAGAGGACTGGCCACCTCTCATAGCCTGGTTCCTCGCTAGGTTTCTTCCTAGGTTCTGGCCTTTCTAGGGAGTTTTTCCTAGCCACCGTGCTTCTACACCTGCATTGCTTGCTGTTTGGGGTTTTAGGCTGGGTTTCTGTACAGCACTTTGATATATCAGCTGATGTAAGAAGGGCTATATAAATATTTTTGATTTGATTTGAATTTATGTCCCTCTAACTGCCTTGAATGCCTCTGCTGATCCTACAGCTATTGTATGCAGAAATCATGTGCCTATGAACCAGAGTTATACTGTTAGCACTGAGACAGCTGTGTGCCATATACAGTTGAAGTCGGAAGTTAACATACACCTTAGCCAAATAACACAATTCCTGACATTTAATCCTAGTAAAAATTCCCTGTTTTAGGTCAGTTAGGATCATCACTTTATTTTAAGAATGTTAAATGTCAGAATAATAGTAGAGTGATTTATTTCAGCTTTTATTTCTTTCATCACATTCCCAGTGGGTCAGAAGTTTACATACACTCAATTAGTATTTGGTAGCATTGCCTTTAAAATTGTTTAACTTGGGTCAAATGTTTTGGGTAGCCTTCCACAAACTTCCCACAATAAATTGGGTGAATTTTGGCCCATTCCTCCTGACAGAGCTGGTGTAACTGAGTCAGGTTTGTAAGGCCTCCCTGCTCGCACATGCTTTTACAGTTCTGCCCACACATTTCCTACGGGATTGAGGTCAGGGCTTTGTGATGGCCACTCCAATACCTTGACTTTGTTGTCCTTAAGCCATTTTGCCACTCCTATGGAAGTATGCTTTGTCCGTTTGGAAGACCCTGACTGATGTCTGACCCTGACTCCTGACTGATGTCTTGAGATGTTGCTTCAATATATCCACATAATTTCCCTTCTTCATGATGCCATCTAGTTTGTGAAGTGCACCAGTCCCTCCTGCAGGAAAGCACCCCCACAACATGATGCTGCCACCCCCATGCTTCACGGTTGGGATGGTGTTCTTCTGCTTGCAAGCCTCCCCCTTTTCCCTCCAAACATAACGATGGCCATTATGGCCAAACTGTTCTATTTTTGTTTGGCTTTTTTATGGTGGTTTTGGAGCAGTGGCTTCTTCCTTGCTGAGCAGCCTTTCAGGTTATGTTGATATAGGACTCGTTTTACTGTGGATATAGATAATTTTGTACCTGTTTCCTCCAGCATCTTCACAAGGTCCTTTGCTGTTGTTCTGGGATTGATTTGTACTTTTCGCACCGAAGTACGTTCATCTCTAGGAGACAGAAACGCGTCTCCTTCCTGAGCGGTATGACGGCTGCGTGGTCTCATGGTGTTTATGTTTGTGTACTATTGTTTGTACAGATGAAAGTGGTACCTTCAGGTGTTTGGAAATTGAACCAGACTTGTGGAGGTCTACAATTTTATTTTGGCTGATTTATTTTGATTTTCCCATGATGTCATGATTCCATCATTTATTAAATCAGATGGCTCATTTATCACAAAACTCAATGATACTGTCAAAAACTTTCATGATTTTTTTATTTGGCAAGATTAGCAATGACATGCCAGCAACAAACATTGTCACTACACATCTCCGTATATCTGACCAAATTATCAAAGACAAGCGTTGTAATTTTGAATTCTGTAAGGTGAGTGTGGAAGAGGTGAAAAAAGTATTGTTGTCTATCAACAATGACAAGCCACCCGGGTCTGACAACTTGGATGGAAAATGACTGAGGTTAATAGCAGACGATAATGCCACTCCTATTTGCCACATCTTCAATTTAAGCCTACTAGAAAGTGTGTTCCCTCAGGCCTGTAGGGAAGCTTGAGTCATTCCGCTACCTAAGAATAGTAAAGCCCCCTTTACTGGCTCAAATAGCCGACCAATCAGCCTGTTACCCTCAGTAAACTTTTGGAGAAAATGGTGTTTGACCAGATACCAATGCTATTTTACAGTAAACAAATTGACAACAGACTTTCAGCATTATTCTATTTACTTTTCTTAACCCCTCCGCCTCTCTTTCGGAGGACAAATATCCTTTAGAATTTTTTTCCAGCTTTTCTGCCACATATATATACATTTTACATACACATTTTACATACATGGTACTTTTATATAAAGCAGTCACATAACAATAATACAATACTGAACATAGGCTCTTTAATCCCACCCTCTCAACCACTCTCAGCCCATCCCACCTATCAACACAGACCTCAGCTCTTTAATCCCACCCCTCAGCCACTCTCAGCCCATCCCACCTATCACCACAGACCTCAACTCTTTAATCCCACTCCTCAGCCACTCTCAGCCCATCCCACCTATCACCACAGACCTCAACTCTTTAATCCCACTCCTCAGCCACTCTCAGCCCATCCCACCTATCACCACAGACCTCAGCTCTTTAATCCCACCCCTCAGCCACTCTCAGCCCATCCCACCTATCACCATAGACCTCAGCTCTTTAATCCCACTCCTCAGCCACTCTCAGCCCATCCCACCTATCAACACAGACCTCAGCTCTTTAATCCCACCCCTCAGCCACTCTCAGCCCATCCCACCTATCACCACAGACCTCAGCTCTTTAATCCCACTCCTCAGCCACTCTCAGCCCATCCCACCTATCACCATAGACCTCAGCTCTTTAATCCCACTCCTCAGCCACTCTCAGCCCATCCCACCTATCAACACAGACCTCAGCTCTTTAATCCCACCCCTCAGCCACTCTCAGCCCATCCCACCTATCACCACAGACCTCAGCTCTTTAATCCCACTCCTCAGCCACTCTCAGCCCATCCCACCTATCACCATAGACCTCAGCTCTTTAATCCCACTCCTCAGCCACTCTCAGCCCATCCCACCTATCACCACAGACCTCAGCTCTTTAATCCCACTCCCCAGCCACTCTCAGCCCATCCCACCTATCACCATAGACCTCAGCTCTTTAATCCCACTCCTCAGCCACTCTCAGCCCATCCCACCTATCACCATAGACCTCAGCTCTTTAATCCCACCCCCTCAGCCACTCTCAGCCCATCCCACCTATCACCATAGACCTCAGCTCTTTAATCCCACTCCTCAGCCACTCTCAGCCCATCCCACCTATCACCATAGACCTCAGCTCTTTAATCCCACCCCTCAGCCACTCTCAGCCCATCCCACCTATCAACACAGACCTCAGCTCTTTAATTCCCACCCCCTCAGCCACTCTCAGCCCACCCCACCTATCACCATAGACCTCAACTCTTTAATCCCACTCCTCAGCCACTCTCAGCCCATCCCACCTATCACCATATACCTCAGCTCTTTAATCCCACTCCTCAGCCACTCTCAGCCCATCCCACCTATCACCATAGAGCTCAACTCTTTAATCCCACCCCCTCAGCCTCTCTCAGTCCATCCCACCTATCAACACAGATATCAGCTCTTTAATCCCACCCCCTCAGGCTCTCTCAGTCCATCCCACCTATCACCATAGAGCTCAACTCTTTAATCCCACCCCCTCAGCCTCTCTCAGTCCATCCCACCTATCACCATAGAGCTCAACTCTTTAATCCCACCCCCTCAGCCTCTCTCAGTCCATCCCACCTATCACCATAGACCTCAGCTCTTTAATCCCACCCCCTCAGCCTCTCTCAGTCCATCCCACCTATCAACACAGACCTCAGCTCTTTAATCCCACCCCCTCAGCCTCTCTCAGTCCATCCCACCTATCAACACAGACCTCAGCTCTTTAATCCCACCCCCTCAGCCTCTCTCAGCCCGTCCCACCTATCACCATAGACCTCAGCTCTTTAATCCCACTCCTCAGCCACTCTCAGCCCAACCCACCTATCACCACAGACCTCAACTCTTTAATCCCACTCCTCAGCCACTCTCAGCCCATCCCACCTATCACCACAGACCTCAGCTCTTTAATCCCACTCCTCAGCCACTCTCAGCCCATCCCACCTATCACCATAGACCTCAGCTCTTTAATCCCACTCCTCAGCCACTCTCAGCCCATCCCACCTATCAACACAGACCTCAGCTCTTTAATCCCACCCCTCAGCCACTCTCAGCCCATCCCACCTATCACCACAGACCTCAGCTCTTTAATCCCACTCCTCAGCCACTCTCAGCCCATCCCACCTATCACCATAGACCTCAGCTCTTTAATCCCACTCCTCAGCCACTCTCAGCCCATCCCACCTATCACCACAGACCTCAGCTCTTTAATCCCACTCCCCAGCCACTCTCAGCCCATCCCACCTATCACCATAGACCTCAGCTCTTTAATCCCACTCCTCAGCCACTCTCAGCCCATCCCACCTATCACCATAGACCTCAGCTCTTTAATCCCACCCCTCAGCCACTCTCAGCCCATCCCACCTATCACCATAGACCTCAGCTCTTTAATCCCACTCCTCAGCCACTCTCAGCCCATCCCACCTATCACCATAGACCTCAGCTCTTTAATCCCACCCCTCAGCCACTCTCAGCCCATCCCACCTATCAACACAGACCTCAGCTCTTTAATTCCCACCCCCTCAGCCACTCTCAGCCCACCCCACCTATCACCATAGACCTCAACTCTTTAATCCCACTCCTCAGCCACACTCAGCCCATCCCACCTATCACCATAGACCTCAGCTCTTTAATCCCACTCCTCAGCCACTCTCAGCCCATCCCACCTATCACCATAGAGCTCAACTCTTTAATCCCACCCCCTCAGCCTCTCTCAGTCCATCCCACCTATCAACACAGATATCAGCTCTTTAATCCCACCCCCTCAGCCTCTCTCAGTCCATCCCACCTATCACCATAGAGCTCAACTCTTTAATCCCACCCCCTCAGCCTCTCTCAGTCCATCCCACCTATCACCATAGAGCTCAACTCTTTAATCCCACCCCCTCAGCCTCTCTCAGTCCATCCCACCTATCACCATAGACCTCAGCTCTTTAATCCCACCCCCTCAGCCTCTCTCAGTCCATCCCACCTATCACCATAGAGCTCAGCTCTTTAATCCCACCCCCTCAGCCTCTCTCAGTCCATCCCACCTATCAACACAGACCTCAGCTCTTTAATCCCACCCCCTCAGCCTCTCTCAGTCCATCCCACCTATCAACACAGACCTCAGCTCTTTAATCCCACTCCTCAGCCACTCTCAGCCCATCCCACCTATCACCACAGACCTCAGCTCTTTAATCCCACTCCTCAGTCACTCTCAGCCCATCCCACCTATCACCATAGACCTCAGCTCTTTAATCCCACTCCTCAGCCACTCTCAGCCCATCCCACCTATCACCACAGACCTCAGCTCTTTAATCCCACTCCCCAGCCACTCTCAGCCCATCCCACCTATCACCATAGACCTCAGCTCTTTAATCACACTCCTCAGCCACTCTCAGCCCATCCCACCTATCACCATAGACCTCAGCTCTTTAATCCCACCCCCTCAGCCACTCTCAGCCCATCCCACCTATCACCATAGACCTCAGCTCTTTAATCCCACTCCTCAGCCACTCTCAGCCCATCCCACCTATCACCATAGACCTAAACTCTTTAATCCCACCCCTCAGCCACTCTCAGCCCATCCCACCTATCAACACAGACCTCAGCTCTTTAATTCCCACCCCCTCAGCCACTCTCAGCCCACCCCACCTATCACCATAGACCTCAACTCTTTAATCCCACTCCTCAGCCACTCTCAGCCCATCCCACCTATCACCATAGACCTCAGCTCTTTAATCCCACTCCTCAGCCACTCTCAGCCCATCCCACCTATCACCATAGAGCTCAACTCTTTAATCCCACCCCCTCAGCCTCTCTCAGTCCATCCCACCTATCAACACAGACCTCAGCTCTTTAATCCCACCCCCTCAGCCTCTCTCAGTCCATCCCACCTATCACCATAGAGCTCAACTCTTTAATCCCACCCCCTCAGCCTCTCTCAGTCCATCCCACCTATCACCATAGAGCTCAACTCTTTAATCCCACCCCCTCAGCCTCTCTCAGTCCATCCCACCTATCACCATAGACCTCAGCTCTTTAATCCCACCCCTCAGCCTCTCTCAGTCCATCCCACCTATCACCATAGAGCTCAGCTCTTTAATCCCACCCCTCAGCCTCTCTCAGTCCATCCCACCTATCAACACAGACCTCAGCTCTTTAATCCCACCCCCTCAGCCTCTCTCAGTCCATCCCACCTATCAACACAGACCTCAGCTCTTTAATCCCACCCCCTCAGCCTCTCTCAGCCCGTCCCACCTATCACCATAGAGCTCAGCTCTTTAATCCCACCCCCTCAGCCTCTCTCAGTCCATCCCACCTATCACCATAGAGCTCAGCTCTTTAATCCCACCCCCTCAGCCTCTCTCAGTCCATCCCACCTATCAACACAGACCAGCCTCATTTGGTTTCCCTGTGCCATATATTTTTCAATTGTGCTGTGATGTTTGACATGCGTTTTTAAGCTTTCTAATCGTATAGTATCCACAGATTGTGAGCTAAAGATGAAAACCTTTCCTACGAGTATTATTATTTATTGACTGACTATGGCTGTCCAAATCACCCAACACTGCTGTTTGTTTGGTTCATTTTAAGTGCAGGTTGTGATTTTTTCTGAACCTTTGACCAGATACCAGCTACATAGGGACAATACCATAATTAGCTAGGAAAACCACTGGTTGACTTGGCAAAACAAGACAAACTGGCACAGAGAGACAGGAAACACAGGGATATATACACCGGGGATAATAAACGACACCTGGAGTGGGGTGGAGACAATCACAAGGACAGGTGAAACTGAGAAAGGACAATTTGTTCTATCTTTTCTGGGGGATAAAACAGAAATTGTAACCAGCTTTGTACGGTTTGTTTAAGAAAGGGCGATACTTTAAACAACATTTTTATTTTCAATTAGTCGGAAATGAGAAGTTGTAATCTGTATAAAGGCTAAAAGGCCATTTTTGAACAAAGGATGAGTCTTCCTTAATAATCTACTGGAGAACCATTTGGGGTTTATGTATAACTTATGTATGAGTGAAGCTTTTAGTGAGAGGTTTAAAGCTTTAATGTTTATACATTTTAGCCCCCCAAACCATTTTGGGCTTAAGTATAACTTTAATATGTGCGCTGAAAGTCGGGAAGCAAGTTCCCGGGAGTGAATATTTAATAAATAAACGGAACATAATACAAAACAAGAAACACTAACAGCACACAGACATGATGCTGAAACAGACACAATAACACCTGGGGAAGGAACCAAAGGCAGTGACAGATATAGGGGAAGGAACCAAAGGGAGTGACAGATATAGGGGAAGGAACCAAAGGGAGTGACAGATATAGGGGAAGGAACCAAAGGGAGTGACAGATATAGGGGAAGGAACCAAAGGGAGTGACAGATATAGGGGAAGGAACCAAAGGCAGTGACAGATATAGGGGAAGGAACCAAAGGCAGTGACAGATATAGGGAAGGAACCAAAGGCAGTGACAGATATAGGGGAAGGAACCAAAGGCAGTGACAGATATAGGGGAAGGAACCAAAGGGAGTGACAGATATAGGGGAAGGAACCAAAGGGAGTGACAGATATAGGGGAAGGAACCAAAGGCAGTGACAGATATAGGGGAAGGAACCAAAGGGAGTGACAGATATAGGGGAAGGAACCAAAGGCAGTGACAGATATAGGGGAAGGAACCAAAGGCAGTGACAGATATAGGGAAGGAACCAAAGGCAGTGACAGATATAGGGGAAGGAACCAAAGGCAGTGACAGATATAGGGGAAGGAACCAAAGGCAGTGACAGATATAGGGGAAGGAACCAAAGGCAGTGACAGATATAGGGGAAGGAACCAAAGGCAGTGACAGATATAGGGGAAGGAACCAAAGGCAGTGACAGATATAGGGAAGGAACCAAAGGCAGTGACAGATATAGGGAAGGAACCAAAGGCAGTGACAGATATAGGGGAAGGAACCAAAGGCAGTGACAGATATAGGGAAGGAACCAAAGGCAGTGACAGATATAGGGGAAGGAACCAAAGGCAGTGACAGATATAGGGGAAGGAACCAAAGGCAGTGACAGATATAGGGAAGGAACCAAAGGCAGTGACAGATATAGGGGAAGGAACCAAAGGCAGTGACAGATATAGGGAAGGAACCAAAGGCAGTGACAGATATAGGGAAGGAACCAAAAGCAGTGACAGATATAGGGAAGGAACCAAAGGGAGGGACATATATAGGGAAGGAACCAAAGGGAGAGACATATATAGGGAAGGAACCAAAGGGAGAGACAGATATAGGGAAGGAACCAAAGGCAGTGACAGATATAGGGGAAGGAACCAAAGGCAGTGACAGATATAGGGGAAGGAACCAAAGGGAGTGACAGATATAGGGGAAGGAACCAAAGGGAGTGACAGATATAGGGGAAGGAACCAAAGGCAGTGACAGATATAGGGGAAGGAACCAAAGGCAGTGACGGATATAGGGGAAGGAACCAAAGGCAGTGACAGATATAGGGGAAGGAACCAAAGGCAGTGACAGATATAGGGGAAGGAACCAAAGGCAGTGACAGATATAGGGCAGGTAATCAGGGAGGTGATGGAGTCCAGGTGATCATCATTAGACGCTGATGCTCTAAAAGATAGTGACAGGTGTGCTCAGTAATCAACAACAGCTTGGTGACCTTGAGGCCAGAGAGGGAGCACACGTGACAATCATTTATGTGTGAGTGAATCTTTTAGTGAAAGGTTTAAAGCTATAATATGTCATCATTTTAGGGCCCCCAAAGTCACATTCATTATATAAATATTATAGTATATATAATAAATTATTTAGTCTGGCTTAGCATTCCAAATAAAATGAAATATTTTTCATCTGATTTTAAAAAATGAGTCATCTGGAGTAGGCAGTGTCATTAGTCAGTCAGTAAACTGTGATTGGACCATTAGTCAGTCAGTAAACTGTGATAGGACCATTAGTCAGTCAGTAAACTGTGATAGGACCATTAGTCAGTCAGTAAACTGTGATTGGACCATTAGTCAGTCAGTAAACTGTGATAGGACCATTAGTCAGTCAGTAAACTGTGATAGGACCATTAGTCAGTCAGTAAACTGTGATTGGACCATTAGTCAGTCAGTAAACTGTGATTGGACCATTAGTCAGTCAGTAAACTGTGATTGGACCATTAGTCAGTCAGTAAACTGTGATAGGACCATTAGTCAGTAAACAGTACCATTAGTCAACTGTGATAGGACCATTAGTCAGTCAGTAAACTGTGATTGGACCATTAGTCAGTCAGTAAACTGTGATTGGACCATTAGTCAGTCAGTAAACTGTGATAGGACCATTAGTCAGTCAGTAAACTGTGATAGGACCATTAGTCAGTCAGTAAACTGTGATAGGACCATTAGTCAGTCAGTAAACTGTGATAGGACCATTAGTAAATCAGTTAACTGTGATTGGACCATTAGTCAGTCAGTACACTGTGATAGGACCATTAGTAAATCAGTTAACTGTGATAGGACCAAAGATAACCTCTCCATGGTTGCAGAATCGTATCTATTTTTGCTAACTTTCTATTAAAATTAATTGTGGTAAGTTCATTTATATTTTTTGAGATGTGAATACCAAGTATGTCTACTTCCCCATCTGCCCATTTCATTGGTAAACTACAAGGTAGTGTAAGAGCTGTATTTTTTAATGATCCAATACGTAATATGGTACATTTGTCATAATTAGGTTTTAATCCAGAGGCTAGAAAAGTGATCAAGATCTTTAATGAGACTGTGCAGGGATCCAGATTGAGACAAAAACTAGAGTAATTCGGCAAACATTGGCACTTTAGTTTTCATCCCCTGGATTTCTGACTCCTTGATGTTCTCCTTGATGATCTAATTTTAATAGCCAGCATTTCAACGGCCATAATAAATAGATATGGAGACAACGGACAGCCTTGTTTTACTCCTCTTAAAAGCTCAATACTTTCTGAGAAGTTGTTATTATTATTATTATTGTTGTTACCATCATTTACTATTTTGCATCTGGGGTTTCTGTACATAACTTTAACCCATCCTATCAGAGATTCAGAGATTCAGAGATATCAGAGATTCACCAAAATTAAAGTAATCCAGGCATTTCTATATAAATTCCAGTCATACTTTATCAAACACATTTTCAAATTGTTTCAAATAATTGTCGTATATTATTTCCAATATATCATCCATGTAAAAAAAACAACCCTGTCTGATCAGTACTTACACAAATGACTGATGATCGGCTGAGAACAGGGCAGCACAGCTGGCCCTTGGATGTACACAGAGAGCTAACATTAATAATATGCATGTCAATCTCTCCTGGGCTCAAACTGGAGGAGAGATTGACTTCATCCCTACTTGTATTTATGAGAGGTATTGACATGTTGAATGAACCGAGCTGTCTGTTTGAACTACTGGCACACAACTCAGACACCCATCCATACCCCACAAGACATGCTACCAGAGGTCTCTTCACAGTCCCCAAGTCCAGAACAGACTATGGGAGCTGGACAGTACTACATCGAGCCATGACTGCAGTAAAATTTGATTTAAAAAATACACCTTTATGGAACAGCAGGGACTGTGAAGCAACACAAACACACGATAACATACGAACTATACACACACGTACACATGGACTTTGTGTTGTAGATATGTGGTAGTAGAGTAGGGGCCTGAGGGCACACACTTAAAATGTTGTGAAATCTTTGGTGAATGTATAACTGCCTTGATTTTGCTGGACCCCAGGGGCCCTCCCAAGTGGCGCAGTGGTCTAAGGCACTGCATCGCAGTGCTAGCTGTGCCACTAGAAATTCTGGGTTTGAGTCCAGGCTCTGTCACAGCCGGACGCGACCGGGAGACGCATTGGGCAGCGCACAATCGGCCCAGCGTCGTCCGGGTTAGCGGTGGGTTTGGCCGGCATGGATGTCCTGGTCCGATCGTGCACTAGCGACTCCTGTAGCGGGCTGGGCGCAGTGTACGCTGACATGGTAGCCAGCTGTACGGTGTTTCCTCTGACACATTGGTGCGGCTGGCTTCCAGGATAAGTGGGAATCGTGTCAAGAAGCAGTGCGGCTTGGTTGGAATGAGTTTCGGAGAACTCACTGCTCTCGACCTTCACCTCTCCCGAGTCCGTACGGGAGTTGCAGAGATGAGACAAGACTATAACTATCATTTGGATACCAGGAAATTGAGAAGAAAAAGGGGTAAGAAATACCATTTAAAAAAATGCTGGACCCCAGGAAGAGTAGCTGCTGACTTGGCAGGAACAAATGGGGATCCCTAATAAACCCCAGGAGGAGTAGCTGCTGACTTGGCAGGAACAAATGGAGATCCCTAATAAACCCCAGGAGGAGTAGCTGCTGACTTGGCAGGAACTAATGGGGAGATGGGTTCCTCTCCTCCCTATGGTGGTGAGAGATGGAAGCTCCCTGTGGTGGTGAGAGATGGAAGCTCCCTATGGTGGTGAGAGATGGAAGCTCCCTATGGTGGTGAGAGATGGAAGCTCCCTATGGTGGTGAGATGGAAGCTCCCTATGGTGGTGAGATGGAAGCTCCCTATGGTGGTGAGATGGAAGCTCCCTATGGTAGTGAGAGATGGAAGCTCCCTATGGTGGTGAGAGATGGAAGCTCCCTGTGGTGGTGAGATGGAAGCTCCCTATGGTGGTGAGA
Organism: Oncorhynchus nerka; assembly: GCF_034236695.1. Classification (NCBI taxonomy): domain Eukaryota; kingdom Metazoa; phylum Chordata; class Actinopteri; order Salmoniformes; family Salmonidae; genus Oncorhynchus; species Oncorhynchus nerka. Next base: position 98,238,292 of record NC_088409.1, read on the forward strand.
GATGGAAGCTCCCTATGGTGGTGAGAGATGGAAGCTCCCTATTGTGGTGAGATGGAAGCTCCCTATGGTGGTGAGCGATGGAAGCTCCCTATGGTGGTGAGCGATGGAAGCTCCCTATGGTGGTGAGAGATGGAAGCTCCCTGTGGTGGTGAGAGATGGAAGCTCCCTATGGTGGTGAGATGGAAGCTCCCTATGGTAGTGAGAGATGGAAGCTCCTAAATGGTGGTGAGAGATGGAAGCTCCCTGTGGTGGTGAGATGGAAGCTCCCTGTGGTGAGAGATGGAAGCTCCCTATGGTGGTGAGAGATGGAAGCTCCCTATTGTGGTGAGATGGAAGCTCCCTATGGTGGTGAGTGATGGAAGCTCCCTATGGTGGTGAGAGATGGAAGGTCCCTATGGTGATGAGAGATGGAAGCTCCCTGTGGTGGTGAGATGGAAGCTCCCTATGGTGGTGAGAGATGGAAGCTCAAGCTTGACTAAATATTTTGTTAAATAATTTAGGACTTGTTAAATCAAACTGTTTGGTTGTCTTACATTAAATGTTGTGTGTAACCTTTATTTTGTATTTATTTTTCTCTAAATCAGACAATGGTAACACAGCTATCTACTGTGTTAAGCTCCAATGGTAACACAGCTATCTACTGTGTTAAGCTCCAATGGTAACACAGCTATCTACTGTGTTAATCTCCAATGGTAACACAGCTATCTACTGTGTTAATCTCCAATGGTAACACAGCTATCTACTGTGTTAAACTCCAATGGTAACACAGCTATCTACTGTGTTAATCTCCAATGGTAACACAGCTATCTACTGTGTTAATCTCCAATGGTAACACAGCTATCTACTGTGTTAATCTCCAATGGTAACACAGCTATCTACTGTGTTAATCTCCAATGGTAACACAGCTATCTACTGTGTTAATCTCCAATGGTAACACAGCTATCTACTGTGTTAAGCTCCAATGGTAACACAGCTATCTACTGTGTTAAGCTCCAATGGTATAATGTGTAATTGAGTGGATGTGTTGGCTATGAAAACATCAAAAAGTGGGTGAACCAATGAACTACTGTACAAGACAATGCCCGCACACAGACAGTCCTCACAGGTCCTCCTTTGTACCCTGATCCTATAAGCCAACCAGGTGAGAGCAGAGTTTCTCTCCCATAACAGACAGTAGTTACCCAACACCTAGCGCTATTGTCTGTCTCATACTTCACCATCAAAGCTGAGAAAAGGAAAGGTCACCTCTCTGCCTCGGATACTACTCCAACCGTACAGGATTTTCATTTGTTTTGGGACATTGTATGGGGACATGGACTCATCTCCAACTTAGACCATTTCTGAGGTCTGAAAACATCAGAGAAAAGTACATTTGGTAGTCAACTGTCACTAAGGTTTCTTTGTCAGGAGGACTCTGAGATTTGGGAATCAACTATCACTAAGGTTTCTTTGTCAGGAGGACTCTGAGATTTGGGAGTCAACTATCACTAAGCTTTCTTTGTCAGGAGGACTCTGAGATTTGGGAAACAACTATCACTAAGGTTTCTTTGTCAGGAGGACTCTGAGAGTTCGTTTGGACCCTGCTTGTTTCTCTGGACCCTTAACAACGGACGACGTGATGTTCCAGGGCGTGTCTGAGATCGCGGCGCTGTGCGCGGGACTGGTGGGTCTGATCGGAGCAGCCGCCGTCACCGGGATGCCCATGTGGAAGGTTACGGCCTTCATCGGAGAGAACATCATCGTCATGGAGACGCGCTGGGAGGGCCTGTGGATGAACTGCTATAGACAGGCCAACATCAGGATGCAGTGTAAAGTGTACGACTCTCTGCTGTATCTCCCCGCAGACCTGCAGGTATGATTACTTTATGGGTGTGTCCCAAATTGCACCCTTTTCCTTATGTAGTGCCTGTGGCACCCTATGGGCCCCGGCCAAAAGTAGTGCAGGGAATAGGGTGCCATTTGGGACGAACAATATGAAATCATGTCAATCATGAACAAATTTTAAAACCTATTTAGGTCAACTTTACTTTGTGTATTGTAGCGAATATGGGCAGTAGCTCCTACCGGGTCTCGAACCCGGGTTCAGCGACTTCCAACCATAGCCCGTTCCACCAAGCGATCAGAACGTCTTGAAGAGGTAGCTAGATAATGGGTTGATGTGCTACAGTATGTATTGGTCTTCTCTTCCACAGGCTGCCAGGGGCTTGATGTGCTGCTCTCTGGCTCTCTCAGGGATGGGTCTACTGGGGGCTCTGGCAGGGATGCGTTGTACCTCCTGCATCCAGGACAACGACCGCGTTAAGAGCCTCATCCTCATGGTGGCTGGAGGCATGCAGTTACTGGCCTCTATCTGTGTGTTCATCCCAGTCTCCTGGACGGCTCACGCCATAATCCGTGACTTCTATAACCCTTTGCTGATCGACGCCCAGCGCAGGGAGTTGGGAGAGGCTCTCTACATCGGTTGGGTGACCGGAGCCTTCCTCCTGACCTCTGGGCTTCTCTTCCTCTGTCGCCGCGTCCACTCGAACAAAGCCTCGTTCGATATCTATCACCCAGCCAACAGGATCAACAAACCCACTCTGATGCACTACCATCCCATCTCCAGCATTCTTAGCGTGAGGGCTCACCGCCAGCCCGGTCTGAACCACCAACAAAGTCACAGCTTCGATGCATACCAACACCACCAAGCTCCGATTCTTCATAACAACGTTCCTTATGGACAACAAGGGGTCGTCATGAACCCTCCTGCTGCTGTGTATGACTCCAGCTCGGTGGAGAACGTTGGGCCGTTGGTCTATCACCGTGGCAACGTACGTCACGTTGACGGACACCATCCCTCCACCTCTAACAGCTCCAACTATGTCAGCAGCCTGTCCACTCTTGGTGACTCCCTATACATCAGCCAACAGACTCCGTACTCCTACAACCACCTGACCGCTCCGTATACCACATATACCGGTAGTCAACAGACAAATCCGTACTCCTACAGTCATCCGGGAAACCTGTCCGTTTCACACAACTCCAGTTTTCAAGCCGTACCTCAGAATCCTGTTTTTATCGGGTATAAGGGCTCCAGAGTTCAACCATCGCAGTCTCACCACAGTGGAAGCAGTGTTGGTGTGTACATCTGAATAGACTGCAAAGAGACCAGTCATCGTCTGATACTCACTGTACCTTAACAAATGTATCTCCTGTATATGGTTATTAGAATCACATAGTATATTTTTTAAAATTTTATTTAAAGTTAAATGTCTGTTTTGGTATTCTGGTAAAACTGTAATGTGTTCAGTGTTTGGGACAGTTATAGCTGTGTAGAGTGTTCAGTGTTTGGGACAGTTATAGCTGTGTAGAGTGTTCAGTGTTTGGGACAGTTATAGCTGTGTAGAGTGTTCAGTGTTTGGGACAGTTATAGCTGTGTAGAGTGTTCAGTGTTTGGGACAGTTATAGCTGTGTAGAGTGCTCAGTGTTTGGGATGTATAAACATACATTTAAAAGTGAACAAATCTGAGTCAAAGTGTCATTTCCTTACTGTGGAATTGCCCTTGACATTTTAGCTACATAAACTGTATTTTTTCTCTGGTCAGACCAAGAATACATTGAACTCTTTAGGTTGTATTAGTCAGGAAATGGATTACGTCTAAGGCACATGATTGGGAGTCCCCATAGGGCGGCGTACAATTGGCCCAGCGTCGTCCGGGTTTGCCCGATGTAGGCTGTCATTATAAAAATACAAATAAATGTTCTTAACTGACTTGCCTAGTTAAAACATACCGTTCTCCATTAGTAATGATACATTGCATTGCAGTGGGGACATGCCCATTCTGTTCTGTCAACAATTTTTCTATTGTTTTCTTGTCCATGTTTCATCCTTTCTCAGTCGATAAACCCGAGGACGAACAGATAGCTTGTCTCCAGAGTGTTGATGAGTCCCAGTTTCATCCTTTCTCAGTCGATAAACCCGAGGACGAACAGATAGCTTGTCTCCAGAGCGTTGATGAGTCCCAGGTTCATCCTTTCTCAGTCGATAAACCCGAGGACGAACAGATAGCTTGTCTCCAGAGCGTTGATGAGTCCCAGTTTCATCCTTTCTCAGTCGATAAACCCAGGGACGAACAGATAGCTTGTCTCCAGAGCGTTGATGAGTCCCAGGTTCATCCTTCCTCAGTCGATAAACCCGAGGACGAACAGATAGCTTGTCTCCAGAGCGTTGATGAGTCCCAGTTTCATCCTTTCTCAGTCGATAAACCCAGGGACGAACAGATAGCTTGTCTCCAGAGCGTTGATGAGTCCCAGGTTCATCCTTTCTCAGTCGATAAACCCAGGGACGAACAGATAGCTTGTCTCCAGAGCGTTGATGATGGCCAGCCGTTTAGTCTGCCTGTTGAATTAGGCACAGATCAGTCTAAAAGGGGACAGAACAGTTGTTTTTGTAAATAGATACTGTAGATAGATACTGTCAACTGTTGTTAATGTAAACAGAGGTGACATTTAGTCCGCGTCCCAAATCACACCCTATTCCCTATATAGGGATCTATGTAGGGAATAGGGTGCCATTTGAGACCCTTGCGATTCTGACTGCTTGTCTGGTTTCCCATTTGGAGTGAACATGGCTCTTTGTTCCAAATGGAACCCTTTTTCCTACATAGTGCACTACTTTTGACGGGCTCAGGTCAAACGTAGTGCACCATGTAGGGAATAGGGTGCCACGTGGGACGGAACACTGGGTTTTGTTTGACCCAAAACACACAGACCCCTATAGACCTGCCCTGAGAGAAAACGCAGCATGTCAGCAACACTATGTATGTCACATACCTACAGTGGTGTAAAGTACTTAATAAGTTAAACTACTTTAAAAGTACTACTTAAGTCGTTTTTTTTTGGGGGGGGGGGGATCTGTACTTTACTATTTATATTTTTGACTATTTATATATTTTAACATCTTTTTCTTTTACTTTTACTCTGTTACATTCCTAAAGAAAATAGTGGACTTTTTACTGCATACGTTTTCCCTGACGTCTAAAACTACTCGTTACGAGCAGGACAGATATATAACGCTTTGTCATCCCTACTGCCTCTGATCTGGTCGGACTCACGAAACACCAAATACTGTGTTTGGGAAAGGATGTCTGAGGGTTGGAATGTGCCCCTGTCTGTCCGTAATTCAAAATAATATGGACATCGTGCCGTCTAGGTTTACTCAATATCATGAATTTGATGTGTAAGATGTACTTTTACTGTGTACTTTTACTGTGTACTTTTACTCAAGTATGACGTTTGAATACTTTTTCTACCACTGTACTTTTTTTTCCGACCAAGTATATTTTAAAACCAGATATTTTTAGACTTTTCCTCAAGTGGTATTTTACTGGGAAACTTTTCCTCAAGTGGTATTTTACTGGGAAACTTTTCCTCAAGTGGTATTTTACTGGGAAACTTTCACTCAAGTGGTATTTTACTGGGAAACTTTTCCTCAAGTGGTATTTTACTGGGAAACTTTTCCTCAAGTGGTATTTTACTGGGAAACTTTCACTCAAGTGGTATTTTACTGGGAAACTCAATCAAGTGGTATTTTACTGGGAAACTTTCACTCAAGTGGTATTTTACTGGGAAGTTTTTACTCAAGTGGTATTTTACTGGGAAACTTTTACTCAAGTGGTATTTTACTGGGAAGTTTTTACTCAAGTGGTATTTTACTGGGAAACTTTCACTCAAGTGGTATTTTACTGGGAAACTCAATCAAGTGGTATTTTACTGGGAAACTTTCACTCAAGTGGTATTTTACTGGGAAGTTTTTACTCAAGTGGTATTTTACTGGGAAACTTTTACTCAAGTGGTATTTTACTGGGAAACTTTCACTCAAGTGGTATTTTACTGGGAAGTTTTTACTCAAGTGGTATTTTACTGGGAAACTTTTACTCAAGTCATTTTCTGTTTAGGTATCTTTACTTTAATGCAAGTATGACAAATTAACTACTTTTCCCACAACTGCCTACCTAAGACCATGGTGTGGACCAGAGTTGTTATGATGAGATGAGAGATACCACTAACTGTACAATACACAGTCCGTCTCCTTTATGAGTTGAGAGATACCACTAACTGTACAATACACAGTCCGTCTCCTTTATGAGATGAGAGATACCACTAACTGTACAATACACTGTTATTGACAGTGTAGAGACAGACAGTGTAATGTTAGTGACAGTGTAGAGACAGACAGGGTAATGTTAGTGACAGTGTAGAGACAGACAGGGTAATGTTAGTGACAGTGTAGAGACAGACAGGGTAATGTTAGTGACAGTGTAATGTTAGTGACAGTGTAGAGACATGGTAATGCTAGTGGCAGGGTAGAGACAGTGTAATGTTAGTGACAGTCTAGAGACAGGGTAATGTTAGTGACAGTCTAGAGACAGGGTAATGTTAGTGACAGTCTAGAGACAGGGTAATGTTAGTGACAGTGTAGAGACAGGGTAATGTTAGTGACAGTGTAGAGACAGGGTAATGTTAGTGACAGTGTAGAGACAGGGTAATGTTAGTGACAGTGTAGAGACAGGGTAATGTTAGTGACAGTGTAGAGACAGACAGTGTAATGTTAGTGACAGTGTAGAGACAGACAGTGTAATGTTAGTGACAGTGTAGAGACAGACAGGGTAATGTTAGTGACAGTGTAGAGACAGTGTAATGTTAGTGACAGTGTAGAGACAGGGTAATGTTAGTGACAGTGTAGAGACAGACAGGGTAATGTTAGTGACAGTGTAGAGACAGGGTAATGTTAGTGACAGTGTAGAGACAGACAGGGTAATGTTAGTGACAGTGTAGAGACAGTGTAATGTTAGTGACAGTGTAGAGACAGACAGGGTAATGTTAGTGACAGTGTAGAGACAGACAGGGTAATGTTAGTGACAGTGTAGAGACAGTGTAATGTTAGTGACAGTATAGAGACAGACAGGGTAATGTTAGTGACAGTGTAGAGACAGTGTAATGTTAGTGACAGTGTAGAGACAGACAGGGTAATGTTAGTGACAGTGTAGAGACAGACAGGGTAATGTTAGTGACAGTGTAGAGACAGTGTAATGTTAGTGACAGTATAGAGACAGACAGGGTAATGTTAGTGACAGTGTAGAGACAGTGTAATGTTAGTGACAGTGTAGAGACAGACAGGGTAATGTTAGTGACAGTGTAGAGACAGACAGGGTAATGTTAGTGACAGTGTAGAGACAGACAGGGTAATGTTAGTGACAGTGTAGAGACAGTGTAATGTTAGTGACAGTATAGAGACAGACAGGGTAATGTTAGTGACAGTGTAGAGACAGTGTAATGTTAGTGACAGTGTAGAGACAGACAGGGTAATGTTAGTGACAGTGTAGAGACAGACAGGGTAATGTTAGTGACAGTGTAGAGACAGTGTAATGTTAGTGACAGTGTAGAGACAGACAGGGTAATGTTAGTGACAGTGTAGAGACAGACAGGGTAATGTTAGTGACAGTGTAGAGACAGACAGGGTAATGTTAGTGACAGTGTAGAGACAGACAGGGTAATGTTAGTGACAGTGTAGAGACAGGGTAATGTTAGTGACAGTGTAATGTTAGTGACAGTGTAATGTTAGTGACAGGGTAATGTTAGTGACAGTGTAGAGACAGGTTAACGTTAAGGACAGGGTAATGTTAGCGACAGTGTAGAGGCAGTGTAATGTCTCTTTTACACCACTAGGTGACAGCAGAGAACATGACGTGTGTTCCGTCCGAGGGCCGATACTCAGAGAAGAACAGCTGATCTAGGAAAAGGTATTGAATTTCAGATCATAATCAAGAAGATTATATGGACAGGTCCTAGATCATCCCTTCTGCTCTGAGAAGCTTTGTGGATACCTGCCCAGATCGTAGTACCAGAGTGTCACCTTGTCAGTACTGGGGACAGAAAGGTTACATCCCACAAGGCTTCCTATTCTTTATATAGTGAACTACTGTGTGTGCACTTTTCCAGGGCCCACTGTTCAGGAGTAGTTTACTATAGACACTGCTCAAAAAAATAAAGGGAACACTAAAATAACACATCCTAGATCTGAATGAATGAAATATTCTTATTAAATACTTTTTTCTTTACATAGTTGAATGTGCTGACAACAAAATCACACAAAAATTATCAATGGAAATCAAATTTATCAACCCATGGAGGTCTGGACTTTTCCAGGGCCCACTGGTCAGGAGTAGTTTACTATATATATATAGGGAATAGGGACATGTTGACGTGGTTAACACAATGGACATGTGGACGTGGTTAACACAATGGACATGTTGATGTGGTTAACACAATGGACATGTTGACGTGGTTAACACAAGGGACATGTTGACGTGGTTAACACAATGTGGTTAACACAATGGACATGTTGACGTGGTTAACACAATGTGGTTAACACAATGGACATGTTGATGTGGTTAACACAAGGGACATGTTGACGTGGTTAACACAAGAGACATGTTGACGTGGTTAACACAATGTGGTTAACACAATGGACATGTTGACGTGGTTAACACAATGTGGTTAACACAATGGACATGTTGACGTGGTTAACACAAGAGACATGTTGACGTGGTTAACACAATGTGGTTAACACAATGGACATGTTGATGTGGTTAACACAATGTGGTTAACACAAGGGACATGTTGATGTGGTTAACACAATGTGGTTAACACAAGGGACATGTTGACGTGGTTAACACAATGTGGTTAACACAATGGACATGTTGACGTGGTTAACACAATGTGGTTAACACAAGGGACATGTTGACGTGGTTAACACAATGGACATGTTGACGTGGTTAACACAATGTGGTTAACACAATGGACATGTTGACGTGGTTAACACAATGTGGTTAACACAAGAGACATGTTGACGTGGTTAACACAATGTGGTTAACACAATGGACATGTTGACGTGGTTAACACAATGTGGTAAACACAATGGACATGTTGATGTGGTTAACACAATGTGGTTAACACAATGGACATGTTGACGTGGTTAACACAATGTGGTTAACACAATGGACATGTTGATGTGGTTAACACAATGTGGTTAACACAATGGACATGTTGACGTGGTTAACACAAGAGACATGTTGACGTGGTTAACACAATGTGGTTAACACAATGGACATGTTGACGTGGTTAACACAATGTGGTTAACACAATGGACATGTTGACGTGGTTAACACAAGAGACATGTTGACGTGGTTAACAAACACAATGTGGTTAACACAATGGACATGTTGATGTGGTTAACACAATGTTAACACAATGTGGTTAACACAAGGGACATGTTGATGTGGTTAACACAATGTGGTTAACACAAGGGACATGTTGGCGTGGTTAACACAATGTGGTTAACACAATGGACATGTTGATGTGGTTAACACAATGTGGTTAACACAATGGGACATGTTGACGTGGTTAACACAATGGACATGTTGATGGTTAACACAATGTGGTTAACACAATGGACATGTTGATGTGGTTAACACGTGGTTAACACAATGTGGTTAACACAATGAGACATGTTGATGTGGTTAACACAATGTGGTTAACACAATGGACATGTTGATGTGGTTAACACAATGTGGTAAACACAAGAGACATGTTGATGTGGTTAACACAATGTGGTTAACACAATGGACATGTTGATGTGGTTAACACAATGTGGTTAACACAATGGACATGTTGATGTGGTTAACACAATGTGGTTAACACAATGGACATGTTGATGTGGTTAACACAATGTGGTTAACACAAGGGACATGTTGACGTGGTTAACACAAGGGACATGTTGATGTGGTTAACACAATGTGGTTAACACAATGGACATGTTGATGTGGTTAACACAATGTGGTTAACACAAGGACATGTTGATGTGGTTAACACAATGTGGTTAACACAATGGACATGTTGATGTGGTTAACACAAGAGACATGTTGACATGGTTAACACAATGGACATGTTGATGTGGTTAACACAAGGGACATGTTGATGTGGTTAACACAATGTTGGTTAACACAAATGGACATGTTGATGTGGTTAACACAATGTGGTTAACACAATGGACATGTTGACGTGGTTAACACAATGTGGTTAACACAAGAGACATGTTGGCGTGGTTAACACAATGTGGTTAACACAATGGACATGTTGATGTGGTTAACACAATGTGGTTAACACAAGGGACATGTTGATGTGGTTAACACAATGTGGTTAACACAATGGACATGTTGATGTGGTTAACACAATGTGGTTAACACAATGGACATGTTGACGTGGTTAACACAATGTGGTTAACACAATGGGACATGTTGATGTGGTTAACACAATGGACATGTTGACGTGGTTAACACAATGTGGTTAACACAATGGACATGTTGATGTGGTTAACACAATGTGGTTAACACAAGAGACATGTTGACGTGGTTAACACAATGTGGTTAACACAAGGACATGTTGACGTGGTTAACACAATGGACATGTTGACGTGGTTAACACAATGTGGTTAACACAATGGACATGTTGATGTGGTTAACACAATGTGGTTAACACAATGGACATGTTGATGTGGTTAACACAATGGACATGGTTAACACAAGGGACATGTTGGTTAACACAAGTGGTTAACACAAGAGACATGTTGACGTGGTTAACACAATGTGGTTAACACAATGGACATGTTGACGTGGTTAACACAATGTGGTTAACACAATGGACATGTTGACGTGGTTAACACAAGAGACATGTTGACGTGGTTAACACAATGTGGTTAACACAATGGACATGTTGATGTGGTTAACACAATGTGGTTAACACAAGGGACATGTTGATGTGGTTAACACAATGTGGTTAACACAAGGGACATGTTGACGTGGTTAACACAATGTGGTTAACACAATGGACATGTTGACGTGGTTAACACAATGTGGTTAACACAAGGGACATGTTGACGTGGTTAACACAATGGACATGTTGACGTGGTTAACACAATGTGGTTAACACAATGGACATGTTGACGTGGTTAACACAATGTGGTTAACACAAGAGACATGTTGACGTGGTTAACACAATGTGGTTAACACAATGGACATGTTGACGTGGTTAACACAATGTGGTAAACACAAGAGACATGTTGACGTGGTTAACACAATGTGGTTAACACAATGGACATGTTGACGTGGTTAACACAATGTGGTTAACACAATGGACATGTTGATGTGGTTAACACAATGTGGTTAACACAATGGACATGTTGACGTGGTTAACACAATGTGGTTAACACAAGAGACATGTTGACGTGGTTAACACAAGGGACATGTTGACGTGGTTAACACAATGTGGTTAACACAATGGACATGTTGACGTGGTTAACACAATGTGGTTAACACAAGGGACATGTTGACGTGGTTAACACAATGTGGTTAACACAATGGACATGTTGACGTGGTTAACACAAGAGACATGTTGACATGGTTAACACAATGGACATGTTGACGTGGTTAACACAAGGGACATGTTGATGTGGTTAACACAATGTGGTTAACATAAATGTGGTTAACACAATGGACATGTTGATGTGGTTAACACAATGTGGTTAACACAATGTGGTTAACACAAGAGACATGTTGATGTGGTTAACACAAGAGACATGTTGATGTGGTTAACACAATGGACATGTTGACGTGGTTAACACAATGTGGTTAACACAATGTGGTTAACACAATGGACATGTTGATGTGGTTAACACAATGTGGTTAACACAATGTGGTTAACACAATGTGGTTAACACAAGAGACATGTTGATATGGTTAACACAATGTGGTTAACACAAGGGACATGTTGATGTGGTTAACACAATGTGGTTAACACAAGGGACATGTTGATGTGGTTAACACAATGTGGTTAACACAAGGGACATGTTGATGTGGTTAACACAATGTGGTTAACACAAGGGACATGTTGATGTGGTTAACACAAGAGACATGTTGATGTGGTTAACACAATGTGGTTAACACAATGTGGTTAACACAAGGGACATGTTGATGTGGTTAACACAATGTGGTTAACACAAGGGACATGTTGATGTGGTTAACACAAGGGACATGTTGATGTGGTTAACACAATGTGGTTAACACAAGGGACATGTTGATGTGGTTAACACAATGTGGTTAACACAAGGGACATGTTGATGTGGTTAACACAATGTGGTTAACACAAGGACATGTTGATGTGGTTAACACAAGAGACATGTTGATGTGGTTAACACAATGTGGTTAACACAATGTGGTTAACACAAGGGACATGTTGATGTGGTTAACACAATGTGGTTAACACAAGGGACATGTTGACGTGGTTAACACAATGTGGTTAACACAATGAACATGTTGATGTGGTTAACACAATGTGGTTAACACAAGGGACATGTTGATGTGGTTAACACAAGAGACATGTTGATGTGGTTAACACAAGAGACATGTTGACGTGGTTAACACAATGTGGTTAACACAATGGACATGTTGACGTGGTTAACACAAGGGACATGTTGACGTGGTTAACACAAGGGACATGTTGATGTGGTTAACACAAGGGACATGTTGATGTGGTTAACACAAGGGACATGTTGACGTGCTTAACACAATGTGGTTAACACAATGGACATGTTGACGTGGTTAACACAAGAGACATGTTGACATGGTTAACACAAGGGACATGTTGACGTGGTTAACACAATGTGGTTAACACAAGAGACATGTTGACGTGGTTAACACAATGTGGTTAACACAAGAGACATGTTGACGTGGTTAACACAATGTGGTTAACACAATGGAAATGTTGACGTGGTTAACACAAGAGACATGTTGATGTGGTTAACACAATGGACATGTTGATGTGGTTAACACAAGGTGGTTAACACAAGAGACATGTTGACGTGGTTAACACAATGGACATGTTGATGTGGTTAACACAATGGACATGTTGACGTGGTTAACACAAGAGACATGTTGACGTGGTTAACACAATGTGGTTAACACAATGGACATGTTGATGTGGTTAACACAATGTGGTTAACACAAGAGACATGTTGACGAGGTTAACACAATGTGGTTAACACAAGAGACATGTTGACGTGGTTAACACAATGGACATGTTGACGTGGTTAACACAATGTGGTTAACACAATGGACATGTTGATGTGGTTAACACAATGGACATGTTGATGTGGTTAACACAATGGACATGTTGACGTGGTTAACACAATGGACATGTTGACGTGGTTAACACAAGGGACATGTTGACGTGGTTAACACAAGGGACATGTTGATGTGGTTAACACAAGAGACATGTTGACGTGGTTAACACAATGGACATGTTGACGTGGTTAACACAATGGACATGTTGACGTGGTTAACACAAGGTGGTTAACACAAGAGACATGTTGACGTGGTTAACACAATGGACATGTTGATGTGGTTAACACAGAGACATGTTGACGTGGTTAACACAATGTGGTTAACACAATGGACATGTTGACGTGGTTAACACAATGTGGTTAACACAATGGACATGTTGACGTGGTTAACACAATGGACATGTTGACGTGGTTAACACAATGTGGTTAACACAATGTGGTTAACACAATGTGGTTAACACAATGGACATGTTGACGTGGTTAACACAAGGGACATGTTGACGTGGTTAACACAAGGGACATGTTGACGTGGTTAACACAATGGACATGTTGATGTGGTTAACACAAGGGACATGTTGACGTGGTTAACACAAGGGACATGTTGATGTGGTTAACACAAGGGACATGTTGACGCGGTTAACACAAGGTGGTTAACACAATGGACATGTTGACGTGGTTAACACAAGGTGGTTAACACAAGGGACATGTTGACGTGGTTAACACAATGGACATGTTGACGTGGTTAACACAATGTTGACGTGGTTAACACAATGGACATGTTGACGTGGTTAACACAATGTGGTTAACACAAGAGACATGTTGACGTGGTTAACACAATGTGGTTAACACAATGGACATGTTGACGTGGTTAACACAATGTGGTTAACACAAGGGACATGTTGATGTGGTTAACACAATGTGGTTAACACAAGGGACATGTTGATGTGGTTAACACAATGTGGTTAACACAAGGGACATGTTGATGTGGTTAACACAAGAGACATGTTGATGTGGTTAACACAATGTGGTTAACACAAGGGACATGTTGATGTGGTTAACACAATGTGGTTAACACAAGGGACATGTTGACGTGGTTAACACAATGTGGTTAACACAATGGACATGTTGATGTGGTTAACACAATGTGGTTAACACAAGGGACATGTTGATGTGGTTAACACAATGGAACACAAGGACATGTTGACGTGGTTAACACAATGTGGTTAACACAATGGACATGTTGACGTGGTTAACACAAGGGACATGTTGACGTGGTTAACACAAGAGACATGTTGACGTGGTTAACACAAGGGACATGTTGATGTGGTTAACACAATGGACATGTTGACGTGGTTAACACAAGAGACATGTTGACGTGGTTAACACAAGGGACATGTTGACGTGGTTAACACAATGTGGTTAACACAAGAGACATGTTGACGTGGTTAACACAATGTGGTTAACACAAGAGACATGTTGACGTGGTTAACACAATGGGACATGTTGACGTGGTTAACACAAGAGACATGTTGATGTGGTTAACACAATGGACATGTTGATGTGGTTAACACAATGTGGTTAACACAATGTGGTTAACACAAGAGACATGTTGATGTGGTTAACACAATGGACATGTTGATGTGGTTAACACAATGGACATGTTGATGTGGTTAACACAAGGGACATGTTGACGTGGTTAACACAATGTGGTTAACACAATGGACATGTTGATGTGGTTAACACAATGTGGTTAACACAAGAGACATGTTGATGTGGTTAACACAATGTGGTTAACACAAGAGACATGTTGACGTGGTTAACACAATGGACATGTTGACGTGGTTAACACAATGTGGTTAACACAATGGACATGTTGATGTGGTTAACACAATGGACATGTTGATGTTTAACACAATGGACATGTTGACGTGGTTAACACAATGGACATGTTGACGTGGTTAACACAAGGGACATGTTGGGTTAACACAAGGGACATGTTGATGGTTAACACAAGAGACATGTTGATGTGGTTAACACAATGGACATGTTGTGGTTAACACAATGGACATGTTGTGGTTAACACAAGGTGGTTAACACAAGGACATGTTGATGTGGTTAACACAATGGACATGTTGATGTGGTTAACACAATGGACATGTTGACATGTTAACACAATGTGGTTAACACAATGTGGTTAACACAATGGACATGTTGACGTGGTTAACACAAGGGACATGTTGATGTGGTTAACACAAGGGACATGTTGACGTGGTTAACACAATGGACATGTTGATTAACACAAGGGACATGTTGACGTGGTTAACACAAGGGACATGTTGACGTGGTTAACACAAGGGACATGTTGATGTTAACACAAGGTGGTTAACACAATGGACATGTTGATGTGGTTAACACAAGGTGGTTAACACAAGGGACATGTTGACGTGGTTAACACAATGGACATGTTGAAACACAAGGGACATGTTGACGTGGTTAACACAATGGACATGTTGACGTGGTTAACACAATGTGGTTAACACAAGAGACATGTTGACGTGGTTAACACAATGTGGTTAACACAATGGACATGTTGACGTGGTTAACACAATGTGGTTAACACAAGGACATGTTGATGTGGTTAACACAATGTGGTTAGGGACATGTTGATGTGGTTAACACAAGGACACAAGGGACATGTTGATGTGGTTAACACAAGAGACATGTTGATGTGGTTAACACAAGGGACATGTTGATGTGGTTAACACAATGTGGTTAACACAAGGGACATGTTGACGTGGTTAACACAATGTGGTTAACACAATGGACATGTTGATGTGGTTAACACAATGTGGTTAACACAAGGGACATGTTGATGTGGTTAACACAAGAGACATGTTGATGTGGTTAACACAAGAGACATGTTGACGTGGTTAACACAATGTGGTTAACACAATGGACATGTTGACGTGGTTAACACAAGGGACATGTTGACGTGGTTAACACAAGAGACATGTTGACGTGGTTAACACAAGGGACATGTTGATGTGGTTAACACAAGGGACATGTTGATGTGCTTAACACAATGTGGTTAACACAATGGACATGTTGACGTGGTTAACACAAGAGACATGTTGACGTGGTTAACACAAGGGACATGTTGACGTGGTTAACACAATGTGGTTAACACAAGAGACATGTTGACGTGGTTAACACAATGTGGTTAACACAAGAGACATGTTGACGTGGTTAACACAATGTGGTTAACACAATGGAAATGTTGACGTGGTTAACACAAGAGACATGTTGATGTGGTTAACACAATGGACATGTTGATGTGGTTAACACAAGGTGGTTAACACAAGGTGGTTAACACAAGAGACATGTTGACGTGGTTAACACAATGGACATGTTGATGTGGTTAACACAATGGACATGTTGACGTGGTTAACACAAGAGACATGTTGACGTGGTTAACACAATGTGGTTAACACAATGGACATGTTGATGTGGTTAACACAATGTGGTTAACACAAGAGACATGTTGACGAGGTTAACACAATGTGGTTAACACAAGAGACATGTTGACGTGGTTAACACAATGGACATGTTGACGTGGTTAACACAATGTGGTTAACACAATGGACATGTTGATGTGGTTAACACAATGGACATGTTGATGTGGTTAACACAATGGACATGTTGACGTGGTTAACACAATGGACATGTTGACGTGGTTAACACAAGGGACATGTTGTGGTTAACACAAGGGACATGTTGATGTGGTTAACACAAGAGACATGTTGTCGTGGTTAACACAATGGACATGTTGACGTGGTTAACACAATGGACATGTTGACGTGGTTAACACAAGGGACATGTTGACGTGGTTAACACAAGGGACATGTTGACGTGGTTAACACAAGGGACATGTTGATGTGGTTAACACAAGAGACATGTTGACGTGGTTAACACAATGGACATGTTGACGTGGTTAACACAATGGACATGTTGACGTGGTTAACACAAGGTGGTTAACACAAGAGACATGTTGACGTGGTTAACACAATGGACATGTTGATGTGGTTAACACAGAGACATGTTGACGTGGTTAACACAATGTGGTTAACACAATGGACATGTTGACGTGGTTAACACAATTTGGTTAACACAATGGACATGTTGACGTGGTTAACACAATGGACATGTTGACGTGGTTAACACAATGTGGTTAACACAATGTGGTTAACACAATGGACATGTTGACGTGGTTAACACAAGGGACATGTTGACGTGGTTAACACAAGGGACATGTTGACATGGTTAACACAATGGACATGTTGATGTGGTTAACACAAGGGACATGTTGACGTGGTTAACACAAGGGACATGTTGACGTGGTTAACACAAGGGACATGTTGACGCGGTTAACACAAGGTGGTTAACACAATGGACATGTTGACGTGGTTAACACAAGGTGGTTAACACAAGGGACATGTTGACGTGGTTAACACAATGGACATGTTGACGTGGTTAACACAAGGGACATGTTGACGTGGTTAACACAATGGACATGTTGACGTGGTTAACACAATGTGGTTAACACAAGAGACATGTTGACGTGGTTAACACAATGTGGTTAACACAATGGACATGTTGACGTGGTTAACACAATGTGGTTAACACAAGGGACATGTTGACGTGGTTAACACAAGAGACATGTTGACGTGGTTAACACAATGTGGTTAACACAATGGACATGTTGACGTGGTTAACACAATGTGGTTAACACAAGGGACATGTTGATGTGGTTAACACAAGAGACATGTTGATGTGGTTAACACAAGAGACATGTTGACGTGGTTAACACAATGTGGTTAACACAATGGACATGTTGACGTGGTTAACACAAGGGACATGTTGACGTGGTTAACACAAGAGACATGTTGACGTGGTTAACACAAGGGACATGTTGATGTGGTTAACACAATGTGGTTAACACAATGTGGTTAACACAAGGGACATGTTGATGTGGTTAACACAAGGGACATGTTGACGTGCTTAACACAATGTGGTTAACACAATGGACATGTTGACGTGGTTAACACAAGGGACATGTTGACGTGGTTAACACAATGTGGTTAACACAAGAGACATGTTGACGTGGTTAACACAATGTGGTTAACACAAGAGACATGTTGACGTGGTTAACACAATGTGGTTAACACAATGGACATGTTGATGGTTAACACAAGAGACATGTTGATGTGGTTAACACAATGGACATGTTGATGTGGTTAACACAAGGTGGTTAACACAAGGTGGTTAACACAAGAGACATGTTGGCGTGGTTAACACAATGGACATGTTGACGTGGTTAACACAATGGACATGTTGGTTAACACAATGTGGTTAACACAATGGACATGTTGATGTGGTTAACACAATGGACATGTTGATGTGGTTAACACAATGGACATGTTGACGTGGTTAACACAATGGACATGTTGACGTGGTTAACACAATGGACATGTTGACGTGGTTAACACAAGGGACATGTTGACGTGGTTAACACAAGAGACATGTTGACGTGGTTAACACAAGGGACATGTTGATGTGGTTAACACAAGGGACATGTTGACGTGCTTAACACAATGTGGTTAACACAATGGACATGTTGACGTGGTTAACACAAGGGACATGTTGACGTGGTTAACACAATGTGGTTAACACAAGAGACATGTTGACGTGGTTAACACAATGTGGTTAACACAAGAGACATGTTGACGTGGTTAACACAATGTGGTTAACACAATGGAAATGTTGACGTGGTTAACACAAGAGACATGTTGATGTGGTTAACACAATGGACATGTTGATGTGGTTAACACAAGGTGGTTAACACAAGGTGGTTAACACAAGAGACATGTTGATGTGGTTAACACAATGGACATGTTGATGTGGTTAACACAATGGACATGTTGACGTGGTTAACACAAGAGACATGTTGACGTGGTTAACACAATGTGGTTAACACAATGGACATGTTGATGTGGTTAACACAATGTGGTTAACACAAGAGACATGTTGACGAGGTTAACACAATGTGGTTAACACAAGAGACATGTTGACGTGGTTAACACAATGGACATGTTGCCGTGGTTAACACAATGTGGTTAACACAATGGACATGTTGATGTGGTTAACACAATGGACATGTTGATGTGGTTAACACAATGGACATGTTGGTGGTTAACACAATGGACATGTTGGCGTGGTTAACACAAGGGACATGTTGGCGTGGTTAACACAATGTGGTTAACACAAGAGACATGTTGACGTGGTTAACACAATGTGGTTAACACAAGAGACATGTTGACGTGCTTAACACAATGTGGTTAACACAATGGAAATGTTGACGTGGTTAACACAAGAGACATGTTGATGTGGTTAACACAATGGACATGTTGATGTGGTTAACACAATGGACATGTTGATGTGGTTAACACAAGGTGGTTAACACAAGGTGGTTAACACAAGAGACATGTTGACGTGGTTAACACAATGGACATGTTGATGTGGTTAACACAATGGACATGTTGACGTGGTTAACACAAGAGACATGTTGACGTGGTTAACACAATGCGGTTAACACAATGGACATGTTGATGTGGTTAACACAATGTGGTTAACACAAGAGACATGTTGACGAGGTTAACACAATGTGGTTAACACAAGAGACATGTTGACGTGATTAACACAATGGACATGTTGACGTGGTTAACACAATGTGGTTAACACAATGGACATGTTGATGTGGTTAACACAATGGACATGTTGATGTGGTTAACACAATGGACATGTTGATGTGGTTAACACAATGGACATGTTGACGTGGTTAACACAATGGACATGTTGACGTGGTTAACACAAGGGACATGTTGACGTGGTTAACACAAGGGACATGTTGATGTGGTTAACACAAGAGACATGTTGACGTGGTTAACACAATGGACATGTTGACGTGGTTAACACAATGGACATGTTGACGTGGTTAACACAAGGTGGTTAACACAAGAGACATGTTGACGTGGTTAACACAATGGACATGTTGATGTGGTTAACACAGAGACATGTTGACGTGGTTAACACAATGTGGTTAACACAATGGACATGTTGACGTGGTTAACACAATGGACATGTTGACGTGGTTAACACAATGTGGTTAACACAATGTGGTTAACACAATGTGGTTAACACAATGGACATGTTGACGTGGTTAACACAAGGGACATGTTGACGTGGTTAACACAAGGGACATGTTGACGTGGTTAACACAATGGACATGTTGATGTGGTTAACACAAGGGACATGTTGACGTGGTTAACACAAGGGACATGTTGACGTGGTTAACACAAGGGACATGTTGACGCGGTTAACACAAGGTGGTTAACACAATGGACATGTTGACGTGGTTAACACAAGGTGGTTAACACAAGGGACATGTTGACGTGGTTAACACAATGGACATGTTGACGTGGTTAACACAAGGGACATGTTGACGTGGTTAACACAATGGACATGTTGACGTGGTTAACACAATGTGGTTAACACAAGAGACATGTTGAATGTGGTTAACACAAGGGACATGTTGACGTGGTTAACACAAGAGACATGTTGACGTGGTTAACACAATGTGGTTAACACAATGGACATGTTGACGTGGTTAACACAATGTGGTTAACACAAGGGACATGTTGATGTGGTTAACACAAGAGACATGTTGATGTGGTTAACACAAGAGACATGTTGACGTGGTTAACACAATGTGGTTAACACAATGGACATGTTGACGTGGTTAACACAAGGGACATGTTGACGTGGTTAACACAAGAGACATGTTGACGTGGTTAACACAAGGGACATGTTGATGTGGTTAACACAATGGTTAACACAATGTGGTTAACACAAGGGACATATTGATGTGGTTAACACAAGGGACATGTTGACGTGGTTAACACAATGGGTTAACACAATGGACATGTTGACGTGGTTAACACAAGGGACATGTTGACGTGGTTAACACAATGTGGTTAACACAAGAGACATGTTGACGTGGTTAACACAATGTGGTTAACACAAGAGACATGTTGACGTGGTTAACACAATGTGGTTAACACAATGGAAATGTTGATGTGGTTAACACAAGAGACATGTTGATGTGGTTAACACCATGGACATGTTGATGTGGTTAACACAAGGTGGTTAACACAAGGTGGTTAACACAAGAGACATGTTGATGTGGTTAACACAATGGACATGTTGATGTGGTTAACACAATGGACATGTTGATGTGGTTAACACAAGAGACATGTTGACGTGGTTAACACAATGTGGTTAACACAATGGACATGTTGAAGTGGTTAACACAATGTGGTTAACACAATGGACATGTTGACGTGGTTAACACAATGGACATGTTGATGTGGTTAACACAATGTGGTTAACACAATGGACATGTTGATGTGGTTAACACAAGGGACATGTTGACGTGGTTAACACAAGGGACATGTTGACGTGGTTAACACAATGGACATGTTGATGTGGTTAACACAATGTGGTTAACACAAGGTGGTTAACACAAGGGACATGTTGACGTGGTTAACACAAGGACATGTTGACGTGGTTAACACAAGGGACATGTTGACGTGGTTAACACAATGGGACATGTTGACGTGGTTAACACAATGGTTAACACAATGGACATGTTGACGTGGTTAACACAATGGTTAACACAAGGGACATGTTGACGTGGTTAACACAATGGACATGTTGACGTGGTTAACACAAGGGACATGTTGACGTGGTTAACACAATGGACATGTTGACGTGGTTAACACAATGTGGTTAACACAAGAGACATGTTGACGTGGTTAACACAATGTGGTTAACACAAGGACATGTTGACGTGGTTAACACAATGGACATGTTGACGTGGTTAACACAATGGAACACAATGGACATGTTGACGTGGTTAACACAATGTGGTTAACACAAGGGACATGTTGATGTGGTTAACACAAAGAGACATGTTGATGTGGTTAACACAAGAGACATGTTGACGTGGTTAACACAATGTGGTTAATGGACATGTTGACGTGGTTAACACAATGGGACATGTTGACGTGGTTAACACAAGAGACATGTTGACGTGGTTAACACAAGGGACATGTTGATGTGGTTAACACAATGTGGTTAACACAATGTGGTTAACACAAGGGACATGTTGATGTGGTTAACACAAGGGACATGTTGAACACAATGTGGTTAACACAATGGACATGTTGACGTGGTTAACACAATGGACATGTTGACGTGGTTAACACAATGTGGTTAACACAAGAGACATGTTGACGTGGTTAACACAATGGAACACAAGAGACATGTTGACGTGGTTAACACAATGTGGTTAACACAATGGAAATGTTGACGTGGTTAACACAAGAGACATGTTGATGTGGTTAACACAATGGACATGTTGATGTGGTTAACACAAGGTGGTTAACACAAGGTGGTTAACACAAGAGACATGTTGACGTGGTTAACACAATGGACATGTTGATGTGGTTAACACAATGGACATGTTGATGTGGTTAACACAAGAGACATGTTGACGTGACACAATGTGGTTAACACAATGGACATGTTGAAGTGGTTAACACAATGTGGTTAACACAATGGACATGTTGACGTGGTTAACACAATGGACATGTTGACGTGGTTAACACAATGTGGTTAACACAATGTGGTTAACACAATGGACATGTTGACGTGGTTAACACAAGGGACATGTTGACGTGGTTAACACAAGGGACATGTTGATGTGGTTAACACAATGGACATGTTGATGTGGTTAACACAATGTGGTTAACACAAGGTGGTTAACACAAGGGACATGTTGACGTGGTTAACACAAGAGACATGTTGACGTGGTTAACACAATGTGGTTAACACAATGGACATGTTGACGTGGTTAACACAATGTGGTTAACACAAGAGAAATGTTGACGTGGTTAACACAATGTGGTTAACACAATGGACATGTTGACGTGGTTAACACAATGTGGTTAACACAAGGGACATGTTGACGTGGTTAACACAAGAGACATGTTGACGTGGTTAACACAATGTGGTTAACACAATGGACATGTTGACGTGGTTAACACAATGTGGTTAACACAAGGGACATGTTGATGTGGTTAACACAAGAGACATGTTGATGTGGTTAACACAAGAGACATGTTGACGTGGTTAACACAATGTGGTTAACACAATGGACATGTTGACGTGGTTAACACAAGGGACATGTTGACGTGGTTAACACAAGAGACATGTTGACGTGGTTAACACAAGGGACATGTTGATGTGGTTAACACAATGTGGTTAACACAATGTGGTTAACACAAGGGACATGTTGATGTGGTTAACACAAGGGACATGTTGACGTGCTTAACACAATGTGGTTAACACAATGGACATGTTGACGTGGTTAACACAAGGGACATGTTGACGTGGTTAACACAATGTGGTTAACACAAGAGACATGTTGACGTGGTTAACACAATGTGGTTAACACAAGAGACATGTTGACGTGGTTAACACAATGTGGTTAACACAATGGAAATGTTGACGTGGTTAACACAAGAGACATGTTGATGTGGTTAACACAATGGACATGTTGATGTGGTTAACACAAGGTGGTTAACACAAGGTGGTTAACACAAGAGACATGTTGACGTGGTTAACACAATGGACATGTTGACGTGGTTAACACAATGGACATGTTGACGTGGTTAACACAATGTGGTTAACACAATGGACATGTTGATGTGGTTAACACAATGGACATGTTGATGTGGTTAACACAATGGACATGTTGATGTGGTTAACACAATGGACATGTTGACGTGGTTAACACAATGGACATGTTGACGTGGTTAACACAAGGGACATGTTGACGTGGTTAACACAAGAGACATGTTGACGTGGTTAACACAAGGGACATGTTGATGTGGTTAACACAAGGGACATGTTGACGTGCTTAACACAATGTGGTTAACACAATGGACATGTTGACGTGGTTAACACAAGGGACATGTTGACGTGGTTAACACAATGTGGTTAACACAAGAGACATGTTGACGTGGTTAACACAATGTGGTTAACACAAGAGACATGTTGACGTGGTTAACACAATGTGGTTAACACAATGGAAATGTTGACGTGGTTAACACAAGAGACATGTTGATGTGGTTAACACAATGGACATGTTGATGTGGTTAACACAAGGTGGTTAACACAAGGTGGTTAACACAAGAGACATGTTGACGTGGTTAACACAATGGACATGTTGATGTGGTTAACACAATGGACATGTTGACGTGGTTAACACAAGAGACATGTTGACGTGGTTAACACAATGTGGTTAACACAATGGACATGTTGATGTGGTTAACACAATGTGGTTAACACAAGAGACATGTTGACGAGGTTAACACAATGTGGTTAACACAAGAGACATGTTGACGTGGTTAACACAATGGACATGTTGACGTGGTTAACACAATGTGGTTAACACAATGGACATGTTGATGTGGTTAACACAATGGACATGTTGATGTGGTTAACACAATGGACATGTTGACGTGGTTAACACAATGGACATGTTGACGTGGTTAACACAAGGGACATGTTGACGTGGTTAACACAATGTGGTTAACACAAGAGACATGTTGACGTGGTTAACACAATGTGGTTAACACAAGAGACATGTTGACGTGCTTAACACAATGTGGTTAACACAATGGAAATGTTGACGTGGTTAACACAAGAGACATGTTGATGTGGTTAACACAATGGACATGTTGATGTGGTTAACACAAGGTGGTTAACACAAGGTGGTTAACACAAGAGACATGTTGACGTGGTTAACACAATGGACATGTTGATGTGGTTAACACAATGGACATGTTGACGTGGTTAACACAAGAGACATGTTGACGTGGTTAACACAATGCGGTTAACACAATGGACATGTTGATGTGGTTAACACAATGTGGTTAACACAAGAGACATGTTGACGAGGTTAACACAATGTGGTTAACACAAGAGACATGTTGACGTGATTAACACAATGGACATGTTGACGTGGTTAACACAATGTGGTTAACACAATGGACATGTTGATGTGGTTAACACAATGGACATGTTGATGTGGTTAACACAATGGACATGTTGATGTGGTTAACACAATGGACATGTTGACGTGGTTAACACAATGGACATGTTGACGTGGTTAACACAAGGGACATGTTGACGTGGTTAACACAAGGGACATGTTGATGTGGTTAACACAAGAGACATGTTGACGTGGTTAACACAATGGACATGTTGACGTGGTTAACACAATGGACATGTTGACGTGGTTAACACAAGGTGGTTAACACAAGAGACATGTTGACGTGGTTAACACAATGGACATGTTGATGTGGTTAACACAGAGACATGTTGACGTGGTTAACACAATGTGGTTAACACAATGGACATGTTGACGTGGTTAACACAATGGACATGTTGATGTGGTTAACACAAGGGACATGTTGACGTGGTTAACACAATGGACATGTTGACGTGGTTAACACAAGGGACATGTTGACGTGGTTAACACAAGGGACATGTTGACGTGGTTAACACAATGGACATGTTGATGTGGTTAACACAAGGGACATGTTGACGTGGTTAACACAAGGGACATGTTGACGTGGTTAACACAAGGGACATGTTGACGCGGTTAACACAAGGTGGTTAACACAATGGACATGTTGACGTGGTTAACACAAGGTGGTTAACACAAGGGACATGTTGACGTGGTTAACACAATGGACATGTTGACGTGGTTAACACAAGGGACATGTTGACGTGGTTAACACAATGGACATGTTGACGTGGTTAACACAATGTGGTTAACACAAGAGACATGTTGACGTGGTTAACACAATGTGGTTAACACAAGGGACATGTTGACGTGGTTAACACAAGAGACATGTTGACGTGGTTAACACAATGTGGTTAACACAATGGACATGTTGACGTGGTTAACACAATGTGGTTAACACAAGGGACATGTTGATGTGGTTAACACAAGAGACATGTTGATGTGGTTAACACAAGAGACATGTTGACGTGGTTAACACAATGTGGTTAACACAATGGACATGTTGACGTGGTTAACACAAGGGACATGTTGACGTGGTTAACACAAGAGACATGTTGACGTGGTTAACACAAGGGACATGTTGATGTGGTTAACACAATGTGGTTAACACAATGTGGTTAACACAAGGGACATATTGATGTGGTTAACACAAGGGACATGTTGACGTGCTTAACACAATGTGGTTAACACAATGGACATGTTGACGTGGTTAACACAAGGGACATGTTGACGTGGTTAACACAATGTGGTTAACACAAGAGACATGTTGACGTGGTTAACACAATGTGGTTAACACAAGAGACATGTTGACGTGGTTAACACAATGTGGTTAACACAATGGAAATGTTGACGTGGTTAACACAAGAGACATGTTGATGTGGTTAACACCATGGACATGTTGATGTGGTTAACACAAGGTGTTAACACAAGGTGGTTAACACAAGAGACATGTTGACGTGGTTAACACAATGGACATGTTGATGTGGTTAACACAATGGACATGTTGATGTGGTTAACACAAGAGACATGTTGACGTGGTTAACACAATGTGGTTAACACAATGGACATGTTGAAGTGGTTAACACAATGTGGTTAACACAATGGACATGTTGACGTGGTTAACACAATGGACATGTTGACGTGGTTAACACAATGTGGTTAACACAATGTGGTTAACACAATGGACATGTTGACGTGGTTAACACAAGGGACATGTTGACGTGGTTAACACAAGGGACATGTTGACGTGGTTAACACAATGGACATGTTGATGTGGTTAACACAATGTGGTTAACACAAGGTGGTTAACACAAGGGACATGTTGACGTGGTTAACACAAGAGACATGTTGACGTGGTTAACACAAGGGACATGTTGACGTGGTTAACACAAGGACATGTTGACGCGGTTAACACAAGGTGGTTAACACAATGGACATGTTGACGTGGTTAACACAAGGTGGTTAACACAAGGGACATGTTGACGTGGTTAACACAATGGACATGTTGACGTGGTTAACACAAGGGACATGTTGACGTGGTTAACACAATGGACATGTTGACGTGGTTAACACAATGTGGTTAACACAAGAGACATGTTGACGTGGTTAACACAATGGGTTAACACAAGGGACATGTTGACGTGGTTAACAAAAGAGACATGTTGGCGTGGTTAACACAATGTGGTTAACACAATGGACATGTTGACGTGGTTAACACAATGTGGTTAACACAAGGGACATGTTGATGTGGTTAACACAAGAGACATGTTGATGTGGTTAACACAAGAGACATGTTGACGTGGTTAACACAATGTGGTTAACACAATGGACATGTTGACGTGGTTAACACAAGGGACATGTTGACGTGGTTAACACAAGAGACATGTTGACGTGGTTAACACAAGGGACATGTTGATGTGGTTAACACAATGTGGTTAACACAATGTGGTTAACACAAGGGACATGTTGATGTGGTTAACACAAGGGACATGTTGACGTGCTTAACACAATGTGGTTAACACAATGGACATGTTGACGTGGTTAACACAAGGGACATGTTGACGTGGTTAACACAATGTGGTTAACACAAGAGACATGTTGACGTGGTTAACACAATGTGGTTAACACAAGAGACATGTTGACGTGGTTAACACAATGTGGTTAACACAATGGAAATGTTGACGTGGTTAACACAAGAGACATGTTGATGTGGTTAACACCATGGACATGTTGATGTGGTTAACACAAGGTGGTTAACACAAGGTGGTTAACACAAGAGACATGTTGACGTGGTTAACACAATGGACATGTTGATGTGGTTAACACAATGGACATGTTGATGTGGTTAACACAAGAGACATGTTGACGTGGTTAACACAATGTGGTTAACACAATGGACATGTTGAAGTGGTTAACACAATGTGGTTAACACAATGGACATGTTGACGTGGTTAACACAATGGACATGTTGACGTGGTTAACACAATGTGGTTAACACAATGTGGTTAACACAATGGACATGTTGACGTGGTTAACACAAGGGACATGTTGACGTGGTTAACACAAGGGACATGTTGATGTGGTTAACACAATGGACATGTTGATGTGGTTAACACAATGTGGTTAACACAAGGTGGTTAACACAAGGGACATGTTGACGTGGTTAACACAAGAGACATGTTGACGTGGTTAACACAATGTGGTTAACACAATGGACATGTTGACGTGGTTAACACAATGTGGTTAACACAAGGGACATGTTGACGTGGTTAACACAAGAGACATGTTGACGTGGTTAACACAATGTGGTTAACACAATGGACATGTTGATGTGGTTAACACAATGTGGTTAACACAAGGGACATGTTGATGTGGTTAACACAAGAGACATGTTGATGTGGTTAACACAATGTGGTTAACACAATGTGGTTAACACAAGGGACATGTTGATGTGGTTAACACAATGTGGTTAACACAAGGGACATGTTGACGTGGTTAACACAATGTGGTTAACACAATGGACATGTTGATGTGGTTAACACAATGTGGTTAACACAAGGCACATGTTGATGTGGTTAACACAATGTGGTTAACACAAGGGACATGTTGATGTGGTTAACACAAGAGACATGTTGATGTGGTTAACACAAGAGACATGTTGACGTGGTTAACACAATGTGGTTAACACAATGGACATGTTGACGTGGTTAACACAAGGGACATGTTGACGTGGTTAACACAAGAGACATGTTGACGTGGTTAACACAAGGGACATGTTGATGTGGTTAACACAATGTGGTTAACACAATGTGGTTAACACAAGGGACATGTTGATGTGGTTAACACAAGGGACATGTTGACGTGCTTAACACAATGTGGTTAACACAATGGACATGTTGACGTGGTTAACACAATGGACATGTTGACGTGGTTAACACAAGAGACATGTTGACGTGGTTAACACAAGGGACATGTTGACGTGGTTAACACAATGTGGTTAACACAAGAGACATGTTGACGTGGTTAACACAATGTGGTTAACACAAGAGACATGTTGACGTGGTTAACACAATGTGGTTAACACAATGGAAATGTTGACGTGGTTAACACAAGAGACATGTTGATGTGGTTAACACAATGGACATGTTGATGTGGTTAACACAATGGACATGTTGACGTGGTTAACACAATGGACATGTTGACGTGGTTAACACAAGGGACATGTTGACGTGGTTAACACAAGGGACATGTTGATGTGGTTAACACAAGAGACATGTTGACGTGGTTAACACAATGGACATGTTGACGTGGTTAACACAAGGTGGTTAACACAAGAGACATGTTGACGTGGTTAACACAATGTGGTTAACACAATGGACATGTTGACGTGGTTAACACAATGTGGTTAACACAATGGACATGTTGACGTGGTTAACACAATGGACATGTTGACGTGGTTAACACAATGTGGTTAACACAATGTGGTTAACACAATGGACATGTTGACGTGGTTAACACAAGGGACATGTTGACGTGGTTAACACAAGGGACATGTTGAAACACAATGGACATGTTGATGTGGTTAACACAATGTGGTTAACATAATGGTTAACACAAGGGACATGTTGACGTGGTTAACACAAGGGACATGTTGACGTGGTTAACACAATGTGGTTAACACAAGGGACATGTTGACGTGGTTAACACAAGAGACATGTTGACGTGGTTAACACAATGTGGTTAACACAATGGACATGTTGACGTGGTTAACACAATGTGGTTAACACAAGGGACATGTTGATGTGGTTAACACAAGAGACATGTTGATGTGGTTAACACAATGTGGTTAACACAATGTGGTTAACACAAGGGACATGTTGACGTGGTTAACACAATGGACATGTTGACGTGGTTAACACAATGTGGTTAACACAATGGACATGTTGATGTGGTTAACACAATGTGGTTAACACAAGGGACATGTTGATGTGGTTAACACAAGAGACATGTTGATGTGGTTAACACAAGAGACATGTTGACGTGGTTAACACAATGTGGTTAACACAATGGACATGTTGACGTGGTTAACACAAGGGACATGTTGATGTGGTTAACACAAGAGACATGTTGACGTGGTTAACACAAGGGACATGTTGATGTGGTTAACACAATGTGGTTAACACAATGTGGTTAACACAAGGGACATGTTGATGTGGTTAACACAAGGGACATGTTGACGTGCTTAACACAATGTGGTTAACACAATGGACATGTTGACGTGGTTAACACAAGAGACATGTTGACGTGGTTAACACAAGGGACATGTTGACGTGGTTAACACAATGTGGTTAACACAAGAGACATGTTGACGTGGTTAACACAAGGG
This sequence comes from Oncorhynchus nerka, assembly GCF_034236695.1. Classification (NCBI taxonomy): domain Eukaryota; kingdom Metazoa; phylum Chordata; class Actinopteri; order Salmoniformes; family Salmonidae; genus Oncorhynchus; species Oncorhynchus nerka. The sequence continues at coordinate 98,269,165 of NC_088409.1, forward strand.
ACATGTTGACGTGGTTAACACAAGGGACATGTTGACGCGGTTAACACAAGGTGGTTAACACAATGGACATGTTGACGTGGTTAACACAAGGTGGTTAACACAAGGGACATGTTGACGTGGTTAACACAATGGACATGTTGACGTGGTTAACACAAGGGACATGTTGACGTGGTTAACACAATGGACATGTTGACGTGGTTAACACAATGTGGTTAACACAAGAGACATGTTGACGTGGTTAACACAATGTGGTTAACACAATGGACATGTTGACGTGGTTAACACAATGTGGTTAACACAAGGGACATGTTGACGTGGTTAACACAAGAGACATGTTGACGTGGTTAACACAATGTGGTTAACACAATGGACATGTTGACGTGGTTAACACAATGTGGTTAACACAAGGGACATGTTGATGTGGTTAACACAAGAGACATGTTGATGTGGTTAACACAAGAGACATGTTGACGTGGTTAACACAATGTGGTTAACACAATGGACATGTTGACGTGGTTAACACAAGGGACATGTTGACGTGGTTAACACAAGAGACATGTTGACGTGGTTAACACAAGGGACATGTTGATGTGGTTAACACAATGTGGTTAACACAATGTGGTTAACACAAGGGACATGTTGATGTGGTTAACACAAGGGACATGTTGACGTGCTTAACACAATGTGGTTAACACAATGGACATGTTGACGTGGTTAACACAAGGGACATGTTGACGTGGTTAACACAATGTGGTTAACACAAGAGACATGTTGACGTGGTTAACACAATGTGGTTAACACAAGAGACATGTTGACGTGGTTAACACAATGTGGTTAACACAATGGAAATGTTGACGTGGTTAACACAAGAGACATGTTGATGTGGTTAACACAATGGACATGTTGATGTGGTTAACACAAGGTGGTTAACACAAGGTGGTTAACACAAGAGACATGTTGACGTGGTTAACACAATGGACATGTTGACGTGGTTAACACAATGGACATGTTGACGTGGTTAACACAATGTGGTTAACACAATGGACATGTTGATGTGGTTAACACAATGGACATGTTGATGTGGTTAACACAATGGACATGTTGACGTGGTTAACACAATGGACATGTTGACGTGGTTAACACAATGGACATGTTGACGTGGTTAACACAAGGGACATGTTGACGTGGTTAACACAAGAGACATGTTGACGTGGTTAACACAAGGGACATGTTGATGTGGTTAACACAAGGGACATGTTGACGTGCTTAACACAATGTGGTTAACACAATGGACATGTTGACGTGGTTAACACAAGGGACATGTTGACGTGGTTAACACAATGTGGTTAACACAAGAGACATGTTGACGTGGTTAACACAATGTGGTTAACACAATGGAAATGTTGACGTGGTTAACACAAGAGACATGTTGATGTGGTTAACACAATGGACATGTTGATGTGGTTAACACAAGGACATGGTTAACACAAGGTGGTTAACACAAGAGACATGTTGACGTGGTTAACACAATGGACATGTTGATGTGGTTAACACAATGGACATGTTGACGTGGTTAACACAAGAGACATGTTGACGTGGTTAACACAATGTGGTTAACACAATGGACATGTTGATGTGGTTAACACAATGTGGTTAACACAAGAGACATGTTGACGAGGTTAACACAATGTGGTTAACACAAGAGACATGTTGACGTGGTTAACACAATGGACATGTTGACGTGGTTAACACAATGTGGTTAACACAATGGACATGTTGATGTGGTTAACACAATGGACATGTTGATGTGGTTAACACAATGGACATGTTGACGTGGTTAACACAATGGACATGTTGGACGTGGTTAACACAAGGGACATGTTGACGTGGTTAACACAATGTGGTTAACACAAGAGACATGTTGACGTGGTTAACACAATGTGGTTAACACAAGAGACATGTTGACGTGCTTAACACAATGGGTTAACACAATGGAAATGTTGACGTGGTTAACACAAGAGACATGTTGATGTGGTTAACACAATGGACATGTTGATGTGGTTAACACAAGGTGGTTAACACAAGGTGGTTAACACAAGAGACATGTTGACGTGGTTAACACAATGGACATGTTGATGTGGTTAACACAATGGACATGTTGACGTGGTTAACACAAGAGACATGTTGACGTGGTTAACACAATGCGGTTAACACAATGGACATGTTGATGTGGTTAACACAATGTGGTTAACACAAGAGACATGTTGACGAGGTTAACACAATGTGGTTAACACAAGAGACATGTTGACGTGATTAACACAATGGACATGTTGAACACAATGTGGTTAACACAATGGACATGTTGATGTGGTTAACACAATGGACATGTTGATGTGGTTAACACAATGGACATGTTGATGTGGTTAACACAATGGACATGTTGACGTGGTTAACACAATGGACATGTTGATGTGGTTAACACAAGGGACATGTTGACGTGGTTAACACAAGGGACATGTTGATGTGGTTAACACAAGAGACATGTTGACGTGGTTAACACAATGGACATGTTGACGTGGTTAACACAATGGACATGTTGACGTGGTTAACACAAGGTGGTTAACACAAGAGACATGTTGACGTGGTTAACACAATGGACATGTTGATGTGGTTAACACAGAGACATGTTGACGTGGTTAACACAATGTGGTTAACACAATGGACATGTTGACGTGGTTAACACAATGGACATGTTGACGTGGTTAACACAATGTGGTTAACACAATGTGGTTAACACAATGGACATGTTGACGTGGTTAACACAAGGGACATGTTGACGTGGTTAACACAAGGGACATGTTGACGTGGTTAACACAATGGACATGTTGATGTGGTTAACACAAGGGACATGTTGACGTGGTTAACACAAGGGACATGTTGACGTGGTTAACACAAGGGACATGTTGACGCGGTTAACACAAGGTGGTTAACACAATGGACATGTTGACGTGGTTAACACAAGGGACATGTTGACGTGGTTAACACAATGGACATGTTGACGTGGTTAACACAAGGGACATGTTGACGTGGTTAACACAATGGACATGTTGACGTGGTTAACACAATGTGGTTAACACAAGAGACATGTTGACGTGGTTAACACAATGTGGTTAACACAAGGGACATGTTGACGTGGTTAACACAAGAGACATGTTGACGTGGTTAACACAATGTGGTTAACACAATGGACATGTTGATGTGGTTAACACAATGTGGTTAACACAAGGGACATGTTGATGTGGTTAACACAAGAGACATGTTGATGTGGTTAACACAAGAGACATGTTGACGTGGTTAACACAATGTGGTTAACACAATGGACATGTTGACGTGGTTAACACAAGGGACATGTTGACGTGGTTAACACAAGAGACATGTTGACGTGGTTAACACAAGGGACATGTTGATGTGGTTAACACAATGTGGTTAACACAATGTGGTTAACACAAGGGACATATTGATGTGGTTAACACAAGGGACATGTTGACGTGCTTAACACAATGTGGTTAACACAATGGACATGTTGACGTGGTTAACACAAGGGACATGTTGACGTGGTTAACACAATGTGGTTAACACAAGAGACATGTTGACGTGGTTAACACAATGTGGTTAACACAAGAGACATGTTGACGTGGTTAACACAATGTGGTTAACACAATGGAAATGTTGACGTGGTTAACACAAGAGACATGTTGATGTGGTTAACACCATGGACATGTTGATGTGGTTAACACAAGGTGGTTAACACAAGGTGGTTAACACAAGAGACATGTTGACGTGGTTAACACAATGGACATGTTGATGTGGTTAACACAATGGACATGTTGATGTGGTTAACACAAGAGACATGTTGACGTGGTTAACACAATGTGGTTAACACAATGGACATGTTGAAGTGGTTAACACAATGTGGTTAACACAATGGACATGTTGACGTGGTTAACACAATGGACATGTTGACGTGGTTAACACAATGTGGTTAACACAATGTGGTTAACACAATGGACATGTTGACGTGGTTAACACAAGGGACATGTTGACGTGGTTAACACAAGGGACATGTTGACGTGGTTAACACAATGGACATGTTGATGTGGTTAACACAATGTGGTTAACACAAGGTGGTTAACACAAGGGACATGTTGACGTGGTTAACACAAGAGACATGTTGACGTGGTTAACACAAGGGACATGTTGACGTGGTTAACACAAGGGACATGTTGACGCGGTTAACACAAGGTGGTTAACACAATGGACATGTTGACGTGGTTAACACAAGGTGGTTAACACAAGGGACATGTTGACGTGGTTAACACAATGGACATGTTGACGTGGTTAACACAAGGGACATGTTGACGTGGTTAACACAATGGACATGTTGACGTGGTTAACACAATGTGGTTAACACAAGAGACATGTTGACGTGGTTAACACAATGTGGTTAACACAAGGGACATGTTGACGTGGTTAACAAAAGAGACATGTTGACGTGGTTAACACAATGTGGTTAACACAATGGACATGTTGACGTGGTTAACACAATGTGGTTAACACAAGGGACATGTTGATGTGGTTAACACAAGAGACATGTTGATGTGGTTAACACAAGAGACATGTTGACGTGGTTAACACAATGTGGTTAACACAATGGACATGTTGACGTGGTTAACACAAGGGACATGTTGACGTGGTTAACACAAGAGACATGTTGACGTGGTTAACACAAGGGACATGTTGATGTGGTTAACACAATGTGGTTAACACAATGTGGTTAACACAAGGGACATGTTGATGTGGTTAACACAAGGGACATGTTGACGTGCTTAACACAATGTGGTTAACACAATGGACATGTTGACGTGGTTAACACAAGGGACATGTTGACGTGGTTAACACAATGTGGTTAACACAAGAGACATGTTGACGTGGTTAACACAATGTGGTTAACACAAGAGACATGTTGACGTGGTTAACACAATGTGGTTAACACAATGGAAATGTTGACGTGGTTAACACAAGAGACATGTTGATGTGGTTAACACCATGGACATGTTGATGTGGTTAACACAAGGTGGTTAACACAAGGTGGTTAACACAAGAGACATGTTGACGTGGTTAACACAATGGACATGTTGATGTGGTTAACACAATGGACATGTTGATGTGGTTAACACAAGAGACATGTTGACGTGGTTAACACAATGTGGTTAACACAATGGACATGTTGAAGTGGTTAACACAATGTGGTTAACACAATGGACATGTTGACGTGGTTAACACAATGGACATGTTGACGTGGTTAACACAATGTGGTTAACACAATGTGGTTAACACAATGGACATGTTGACGTGGTTAACACAAGGGACATGTTGACGTGGTTAACACAATGTGGTTAACACAAGGTGGTTAACACAAGGGACATGTTGACGTGGTTAACACAAGAGACATGTTGACGTGGTTAACACAATGTGGTTAACACAATGGACATGTTGACGTGGTTAACACAATGTGGTTAACACAAGGGACATGTTGACGTGGTTAACACAAGAGACATGTTGACGTGGTTAACACAATGTGGTTAACACAATGTGGTTAACACAAGGGACATGTTGATGTGGTTAACACAATGGACATGTTGATGTGGTTAACACAATGTGGTTAACACAAGGTGGTTAACACAAGGGACATGTTGACGTGGTTAACACAAGAGACATGTTGACGTGGTTAACACAATGTGGTTAACACAATGGACATGTTGACGTGGTTAACACAAGGGACATGTTGACGTGGTTAACACAAGAGACATGTTGACGTGGTTAACACAATGTGGTTAACACAATGGACATGTTGATGTGGTTAACACAATGTGGTTAACACAAGGGACATGTTGATGTGGTTAACACAAGAGACATGTTGATGTGGTTAACACAATGTGGTTAACACAATGTGGTTAACACAAGGGACATGTTGATGTGGTTAACACAATGTGGTTAACACAAGGGACATGTTGACGTGGTTAACACAATGTGGTTAACACAATGGACATGTTGATGTGGTTAACACAATGGGTTAACATGTTGATGTGGTTAACACAATGTGGTTAACACAAGGGACATGTTGATGTGGTTAACACAAGAGACATGTTGATGTGGTTAACACAAGAGACATGTTGACGTGGTTAACACAATGTGGTTAACACAATGGACATGTTGACGTGGTTAACACAAGGGACATGTTGACGTGGTTAACACAAGAGACATGTTGACGTGGTTAACACAAGGGACATGTTGATGTGGTTAACACAATGTGGTTAACACAATGTGGTTAACACAAGGGACATGTTGATGTGGTTAACACAAGGGACATGTTGACGTGCTTAACACAATGTGGTTAACACAATGGACATGTTGACGTGGTTAACACAATGGACATGTTGACATGGTTAACACAAGAGACATGTTGACGTGGTTAACACAAGGGACATGTTGACGTGGTTAACACAATGTGGTTAACACAAGAGACATGTTGACGTGGTTAACACAATGTGGTTAACACAAGAGACATGTTGACGTGGTTAACACAATGTGGTTAACACAATGGAAATGTTGACGTGGTTAACACAAGAGACATGTTGATGTGGTTAACACAATGGACATGTTGATGTGGTTAACACAATGGACATGTTGACGTGGTTAACACAATGGACATGTTGACGTGGTTAACACAAGGGACATGTTGACGTGGTTAACACAAGGGACATGTTGATGTGGTTAACACAAGAGACATGTTGACGTGGTTAACACAATGGACATGTTGACGTGGTTAACACAAGGTGGTTAACACAAGAGACATGTTGACGTGGTTAACACAATGTGGTTAACACAATGGACATGTTGACGTGGTTAACACAATGTGGTTAACACAATGGACATGTTGACGTGGTTAACACAATGGACATGTTGACGTGGTTAACACAATGTGGTTAACACAATGTGGTTAACACAATGGACATGTTGACGTGGTTAACACAAGGGACATGTTGACGTGGTTAACACAAGGGACATGTTGACGTGGTTAACACAATGGACATGTTGATGTGGTTAACACAATGTGGTTAACATAAGGTGGTTAACACAAGGGACATGTTGACGTGGTTAACACAAGAGACATGTTGACGTGGTTAACACAATGTGGTTAACACAAGGGACATGTTGACGTGGTTAACACAAGAGACATGTTGACGTGGTTAACACAATGTGGTTAACACAATGGACATGTTGACGTGGTTAACACAATGTGGTTAACACAAGGGACATGTTGATGTGGTTAACACAAGAGACATGTTGATGTGGTTAACACAATGTGGTTAACACAATGTGGTTAACACAAGGGACATGTTGATGTGGTTAACACAATGTGGTTAACACAAGGGACATGTTGACGTGGTTAACACAATGTGGTTAACACAATGGACATGTTGATGTGGTTAACACAATGTGGTTAACACAAGGGACATGTTGATGTGGTTAACACAAGAGACATGTTGATGTGGTTAACACAAGAGACATGTTGACGTGGTTAACACAATGTGGTTAACACAATGGACATGTTGACGTGGTTAACACAAGGGACATGTTGATGTGGTTAACACAAGAGACATGTTGACGTGGTTAACACAAGGGACATGTTGATGTGGTTAACACAATGTGGTTAACACAATGTGGTTAACACAAGGGACATGTTGATGTGGTTAACACAAGGGACATGTTGACGTGCTTAACACAATGTGGTTAACACAATGGACATTTGACGTGGTTAACACAAGAGACATGTTGACGTGGTTAACACAAGGGACATGTTGACGTGGTTAACACAATGTGGTTAACACAAGAGACATGTTGACGTGGTTAACACAATGTGGTTAACACAAGAGACATGTTGACGTGGTTAACACAATGTGGTTAACACAATGGAAATGTTGACGTGGTTAACACAAGAGACATGTTGATGTGGTTAACACAATGGACATGTTGATGTGGTTAACACAATGTGGTTAACACAAGAGACATGTTGACGTGGTTAACACAATGTGGTTAACACAAGAGACATGTTGACGTGGTTAACACAATGTGGTTAACACAATGGAAATGTTGACGTGGTTAACACAAGAGACATGTTGATGTGGTTAACACAATGGACATGTTGATGTGGTTAACACAAGGTGGTTAACACAAGGTGGTTAACACAAGAGACATGTTGACGTGGTTAACACAATGGACATGTTGATGTGGTTAACACAATGGACATGTTGACGTGGTTAACACAAGAGACATGTTGACGTGGTTAACACAATGTGGTTAACACAATGGACATGTTGATGTGGTTAACACAATGTGGTTAACACAATGGACATGTTGACGTGGTTAACACAAGGGACATGTTGACGTGGTTAACACAAGAGACATGTTGACGTGGTTAACACAAGGGACATGTTGATGTGGTTAACACAATGTGGTTAACACAATGTGGTTAACACAAGGGACATGTTGATGTGGTTAACACAAGGGACATGTTGACGTGCTTAACACAATGTGGTTAACACAAGAGACATGTTGACGTGGTTAACACAATGTGTTAACACAAGAGACATGTTGAACACAATGTGGTTAACACAATGGAAATGTTGACGTGGTTAACACAAGAGACATGTTGATGTGGTTAACACAATGGACATGTTGATGTGGTTAACACAATTAACACAAGGTGGTTAACACAAGAGACATGTTGACGTGGTTAACACAATGGACATGTTGATGTGGTTAACACAATGGACATGTTGACGTGGTTAACACAAGAGACATGTTGACGTGGTTAACACAATGTGGTTAACACAATGGACATGTTGATGTGGTTAACACAATGTGGTTAACACAAGAGACATGTTGACGTGGTTAACACAATGTGGTTAACACAAGAGACATGTTGACGTGGTTAACACAATGGACATGTTGATGTGGTTAACACAATGTGGTTAACACAATGGACATGTTGATGTGGTTAACACAATGGACATGTTGATGTGGTTAACACAATGGACATGTTGACGTGGTTAACACAATGGACATGTTGACGTGGTTAACACAAGAGACATGTTGACGTGGTTAACACAATGTGGTTAACACAATGGACATGTTGACGTGGTTAACACAATGTGGTTAACACAAGGGACATGTTGATGTGGTTAACACAAGAGACATGTTGATGTGGTTAACACAAGAGACATGTTGACGTGGTTAACACAAGGGACATGTTGACGCGGTTAACACAAGGTGGTTAACACAAGGTGGTTAACACAAGGGACATGTTGACGTGGTTAACACAAGGGACATGTTGACGTGGTTAACACAAGGGACATGTTGACGCGGTTAACACAAGGTGGTTAACACAATGGACATGTTGACGTGGTTAACACAAGGTGGTTAACACAAGGGACATGTTGACGTGGTTAACACAATGGACATGTTGACGTGGTTAACACAAGGGACATGTTGACGTGGTTAACACAATGGACATGTTGACGTGGTTAACACAATGTGGTTAACACAAGAGACATGTTGACGTGGTTAACACAATGTGGTTAACACAATGGACATGTTGACGTTGTTAACACAATGGACATGTTGACGTGGTTAACACAATGTGGTTAACACAAGAGACATGTTGACGTGGTTAACACAATGTGGTTAACACAATGGACATGTTGACGTGGTTAACACAAGGGACATGTTGACGTGGTTAACACAATGTGGTTAACACAAGGGACATGTTGACGTGGTTAACACAATGTGGTTAACACAATGGACATGTTGACGTGGTTAACACAATGTGGTTAACACAATGGACATGTTGACGTGGTTAACACAATGTGGTTAACACAATGGACATGTTGACGTGGTTAACACAAGGGACATGTTGACGTGGTTAACACAAGGGACATGTTGACGTGGTTAACACAATGGACATGTTGACGTGGTTAACACAAGGGACATGTTGACGTGGTTAACACAATGGACATGTGGACGTGGTTAACACAATGGACATGTTGACGTGGTTAACACAATGGACATGTTGACGTGGTTAACAGAATGGACATGTTGACGTGGTTAACACAACGTGGTTAACACAATGGACATGTTGACGTGGTTAACACAACGTGGTTAACACAATGGACATGTTGACGTGGTTAACACAACGTGGTTAACACAATGGACATGTTGATGTGGTTAACACAATGGACATGTTGACGTGGTTAACACAATGTGGTTAACACAATGGACATGTTGATGTGGTTAACACAATGGACATGTTGACGTGGTTAACACAATGGACATGTGGACGTGGTTAACACAATGGACATGTTGACGTGGTTAACACAATGTGGTTAACACAATGGACATGTTGACGTGGTTAACACAAGGGACATGTTGACGTGGTTAACACAAGGGACATGTTGACGTGGTTAACACAAGGGACATGATCTCAGTTTGGTGTATCTCAAACTGATGTCAGAGGTTAGAGGTCAGACGTTAGAGGTTACACCATCACATGATCTTCAGAAGACCTCCAAAAAGACTCATCTTAATTTCCAATTTGATAAAAATGTAGCCTATAATGTAATCTCATCCACGAGATAGATGTCTCTCTCTCCCTCTCTCTCTGTCAAACCTATCTCATCCACCAGATGTCTCTCTCTCTCTCTCTCTGTCAAACCTATCTCATCCACCAGATCTCTCTCTCTCTCGCTCTCTCTCTCTCTCTCTCTCTCTCTCTCTCTCTCTCTCTCTCTCTCTCTCTCTCTCTCTCTCTCTCTCTCCCTCCCTCTCTCTCTCCCTCCCTCTCTCTCTGTCAAACCTATCTCATCCACCAGATCTCTCTCTCTCTCTCTCTGTCAAACCTATCTCATCTACCAGATCTCTCTCTCTCTCTCTCTCTCTCTCTCTCTCTCTCTCTCTCTCTGTCAAACCTATCTCATCTACCAGATCTCTCTCTCTCTCTCTCTCTCTCTCTCTATCAAACCTATTTCATCCACCAGATGTCTCTATCTCTCTCTCTCTCTCTGTCAAACCTATCTCATCCACCAGATGTCTCTCTCTCTCTCTCTCTCTCTCTCTCTCTCTCTCTCTCAAAGTGTATTGAAAATTGCTTCCACACAGGTGAGGTTCCTCCGTTAATTAAGCAAGTTACATCCCATCATGTTTAGGGTCATGTATAAAAATGCCAGTCAGGCCATTATTTTGCCAACCATGGCAATGCCCCATAGGATGACAATGCCTCTATCCATCGGCCAATGAGTGGTTTGATGAGCATGAAAACAATGTAAACTATACGCCATGGCCCTCTCAGTCACCAGATCTCAACGTAATTGAGTCTATTTGGCACTAGCTCAAAAACCCACCATTAGCACAAATTTCATTAACAATGAAGTACGACGTTACAAATCTTTTCAGAGATGTGAGATAATTAACTTGCTATCTGTAGTATCGTATAGCTTTGGAATCGTACTTTCGAGGGCACCTTTCTCGACGTATACACTGACTTTCAGAAGTGATTGCATGACGATTAGCTTAACAACTGCGTGACGCAGCATGACAACGTGAACGCGATTGGTCGACAGTCTGCTGGGGGTGGGGCGTTATACGTTCCTTCAATCATTGAATTCCTATCTCCTTTCTATAATATCTCTGACAACGGGCACCATGCAATGCACCCTGGACTAAAGAGGCAGACAAATAGGACACGTGTTGCTAGACCTTCTGTTAAAGTACACATTTCTCCAGGTAGAAATATTGCAAAAACATTTGATCAATGGCTCCTTCGAGAGAAGACATCCTCGAGAGTTATGACATCCGCCAGTATTGAAATCTGACATGTGTGATAGACGTTTTGACGATCTAGAAGTCGTGTTCCAATGAACTTCCAGTGTAGTGAGAGAGACTTTACCACAGTGCTACGTCATACTGAGAGAGACTTTACCACAGTGCTACTGAGAGAGACTTTACCACAGTGCTATGTCATACTGAGAGAGACTTTACCACAGTGCTACTGAGAGAGACTTTACCACAGTGCTACGTCATACTGAGAGAGACTTTACCACAGTGCTACGTCATACCGAGAGAGACTTTACCACAGTGCTACGTCATACTGAGAGAGACTTTACCACAGTACTACTGAGAGAGACTTTACCACAGTGCTACGTCATACTGAGAGAGACTTTACCACAGTGCTACGTCATACCGAGAGAGACTTTACCACAGTGCTACGTCATACCGAGAGAGACTTTACCACAGTGCTACGTCATACCGAGAGAGACTTTACCACAGTGCTACGTCATACCGAGAGAGACTTTACCACAGTGCTACGTCATACTGAGAGAGACTTTACCACAGTGCTACGTCATACCGAGAGAGACTTTACCACAGTGCTACGTCCTACTGAGAGAGACTTTACCACAGTGCTACGTCATACCGAGAGAGACTTTACCACAGTACTACTGAGAGAGACTTTACCACAGTGCTACGTCATACCGAGAGAGACTTTACCACAGTGCTTCGTCATACCGAGAGAGACTTTACCACAGTGCTACGTCATACCGAGAGAGACTTTACCACAGTGCTACGTCATACCGAGAGAGACTTTACCACAGTGCTACGTCATACCGAGAGAGACTTTACCACAGTGCTACGTCATACCGAGAGAGACTTTACCACAGTGCTACGTCATACCGAGAGAGACTTTACCACAGTGCTACGTCATACCGAGAGAGACTTTACCACAGTGCTACGTCATACCGAGAGAGACTTTACCACAGTGCTTTACGTCATACCGAGAGAGACTTTACCACAGTGCTACGTCATACCGAGAGAGACTTTACCACAGTGCTACGTCATACCGAGAGAGACTTTACCACAGTGCTACGTCATACCGAGAGAGACTTTACCACAGTGCTACGTCATACCGAGAGAGACTTTACCACAGTGCTACGTCATACCGAGAGAGACTTTACCACAGTGCTACGTCATACCGAGAGAGACTTTACCACAGTGAGACTTTACCACAGTGCACGTATACCGAGAGAGACTTTACCACAGTGCTACGTCATACCGAGAGAGACTTTACCCACAGTGCTACGTCATACCGAGAGAGACTTTACCACAGTGCTACGTCATACCGAGAGAGACTTTACCACAGTGCTACGTCATACCGAGAGAGACTTTACCACAGTGCTACGTCATACCGAGAGAGACTTTACCACAGTGCTACGTCATACCGAGAGAGACTTTACCACAGTGCTACGTCATACCGAGAGAGACTTTACCACAGTGCTACGTCATACCGAGAGAGACTTTACCACAGTGCTACGTCATACCGAGAGAGACTTTACCACAGTGCTACGTCATACCGAGAGAGACTTTACCACAGTGCTACGTCATACCGGACGGATTTCTGCCTGTTTGAAAACGCCAATAACTCAGATACACATGAAATGACCCAGGGAATCAATAGAACATCCCTCAGAGATGAAAAAAAATAACAATATCGAATTCAAAATGGGTGAACCTTTCCTTTAAACAATTATCCAATCCTTGTTGAGATCGGATATTATGCGCAGCGCAAGACAAGACATAGGCCAATGTCTCAAACAATCACATTTCTGAAATCCTTCTGGGATAAATTCCAGCTAAACTTGGAGTTAGGCCTCCCTACTTATAGAAATGAAATGCTCATGAAGAGTTACGAAAATAAGTATATAGCTGTGCAGTCGTGGCCAAAAGTTTTGAGAATGACACAAATATTAATTTTCACAAAGTTTGCTGCTTCAGTGTCTTTAGATATTTTTGTCAGATGTTACTATGGAATACTGAAGTATAATTACAAGCATTTCATAAATGTCAAAGGCTTTTATTGACAATTACATGAAATTGATGCAAAGAGTCAATATTTGCAGTGTTGACCCTTCTTTTTCAAGACCTCTGCAATCCGCCCTGGCATGCTGTCAATTAACTTCTGGGCCACATCCTGACTGATGGCAGCCCGTTCTTGCATAATCAATGCTTGGAGTTTGTCAGAATGTGTGGGTTTTTATTTGTCCACCCGCCTCTTGAGGATTCTCAATGGGATTAAGGTCTGGGGAGTTTCCTGGCCATGGACCCAAAATATTGATGTTTTGTTCCTTGAGCCACTTAGTTATCACTTTTGCCTTATGGCAAGATGCTCCATCATGCTGGAAAGGGCATTGTTCATCACCAAGACGGTCCTGGAGCTTGCTGGACTTTCTTGGGCGCCCTGAAGCCTTCTTCACAACAATTGAACCGCTCTCCTTGAAATTCTTGATGATCCTGTAAATGGTTGATTTAGGTCCAATCTTATTGGCAGCAATATCCTTGCCTGTGAAGCGCTTTTTGTGCAAAGCAATGATGACGGCATGTGTTTCCTTGCAGGTAACCATGGTTGACAGAGGAAGAACAATGATTCCAAGCACCACCCTCCTTTTGAAGCTTCCAGTCTGTTATTCCAACTCAATCAGTATGATAGAGGGATCTCCAGCCTTATCCTCGTCAACACTCACACCTGTGTTAACGAGAGAATCACTGACATGATGTCAGCTGGTCCTTTTGTGGCAGGGCTGAAATGAAGTGGAAATGTTTTTTGGGGAATCAGTTCATTTGCATGGCAAAGGGGGACTTTGCAATTAATTGCAATTCATCTGATCACTCTTCATAACATTCTGGAGTATATGCAAATTGCCATCACACAAACTGAGGCAGCAAACGTTGAAAATTAATATTTGTGTCATTCTCAAAACTTTTGTCCACGACTGTATTAGCCTGAAAGATGTAAGGTCATTTTGTCAAACTTGTGAGGTTCTCGAGTCTAAATGCTTATTAGTTGCTCATTCAACATATTTGCAGCTACCTCACTCAATCTCCTTTTAAAAGTCCCCCATCCTAACTGTTTTTCCATTCCCTGAGACCAGCCAGAAATGTTTCCTTGGCTACATATTCCCAGATTTTCATAAAACAGCCACACTTGTGGTCCCTCATTTCTGCATCACCAAATGTTACGCAAGAAAAAAAGAATGGGCTAGGTGCAGCTGGTGCTCTTAAATTAGCTCATTCAGTGCAGTGGAATGGAATGAAAAGATATAGTGCTACCTGAGCATCAATCTACCACTTCTCACTTTAGTAAAGTTAGATCAAAGCTGAATCAATGTCTTGGAAGATCACATAATGATTCATTAGTAGTCTACATAACATCACCAAATATAATAGCATTGTAGTTCAAGCTGATCCGAACTGTTACAGGCCTATTTCTATGTTGCCCTGTTTATCAAAAGTGTTGGAAAAACTTGTCAATAATCAACTGACTGGCTTTCTTGGTGTCTAGTATTCTCTCTGGTAGGCAATATGGTTTCCGCTCTGGTTATGGAATTGTCACTGCAACCTTAAAGGTCCTCAATGATGTCACCATTACCCTTGATTCTAAGCAATGTTATGCTGCAATTTTTATTGACTTGGCCAAAGCTTTTGATAAGGTAGACCATTCCGTTCTATCATGACACAATGCGAGACCCAGATGCAGACGCAGGAGGCAGATGGTTGGAGTCTTACAATGTTAAATAATCCAAAAAGGAGTAGGCCAGAGAATAGTAGTGGACAGGCAAAAAGTCAAAACCAGATCAGAGTCCAGGAGGTACAGAGTGGCAGAAAGGCTCGTGGTCAAGGCAGGCACAGTGGTCAGTCAGGGTCAAAACCGGCAGGACTAGAACAAGAGAATAGCAAAGGAAGGAGTACGGGAAAAACGCTGGTTGACTTGGAACATACAAGATGAACTGGCACAGAGAGACAGGAAATACAGGGATAAATGCAAAACAAGCGGCACCTGGAGCGGGTGGAGACAATAACGAGGACAGGTGAAACTGATCAAGGTGTGACAATTCTTGTGGTCCGGCTAAGGAGTATTGGTGTCTCTGATGGGTCTTTGGCCTAGTTTGCTAACTACCTCTCTCAAAGAGTGCAGTGTATAAAGTCAGAATATCTGCTGTCTCAGACACTGCCTGTCACCAAGGGAGTACCCCAAGGCTCGATCCTAGGCACCACACTCTTCTCAATTTACATCAACAACATAGCTCAGGCAGTAGGAAGCTCCCTTCTCCATTTTTTGCAGACGATACAGTCTTATACTCAGCTGGCTCTTCCCCGGATTTTGTGTTAAAGACTTTACATCAAAGCTTTCTTAGTGTCCAACCAGCTTTCTCTGCCATTAACCTTGTTCTGAACACCTACAAATCAAAGGTCATGTGGTTTGGCAAGAAGAATGCCCCTCTCCCCACCGGTGTGATTACTACCTCTGAGGGTTTAGACCTTGAGGTAGTCACCTCATACAAGTACTTGGGAGTATGGCTAGACGGTACACTGTCCTTCTCTCAGCACATATCAAAGTTGCAGGCTAAGGTTAAATCTAGACTTGGTTTCCTCTATCATAATCGCTCCTCTTTCACCCCAGGCTGTTAGAACCAAAAATCTCAAATTTGGACAAAGGACACATTTCCACCGGTTTAACGTCCATTGCTTGTGTTTCTTGTCCCATGCAAGTCTCTTATTCTTATTGGTTTCCTTTAGTAGTGGTTTCTTTGCTGCAATTTGAACATGAAGACCTGATTCACGCAGTCTCCTCTGAACAGTTGATGTTGAGATGTGTCTGTTACTTGAACTGTGAGGACAGTCACTTGGAGACGAGAAGCAAGTACAGAGAGTGAACATTTAATAAACACGGAAATGAAACAGAACACAGACAGCGCCTGGACAGGGAAAACAAACGACAATAATTCTGACACAGGGATGAAACAGAGGAACAGACAGATATAGGAGAGGGAATCAAAATGTAAAGGAGTCCAGGTGAGTCCAATGAGCGCTGATGCACGTAATGATGGTGACAGGTGTGAGAGAGGGAGAGCGGGAGCAGGCATGACAGTACCCCCCCTCTCTAGGGAGAGTGGGAGCCTGATGAGCCGGCTGAGGCATGACGTGGGGTGAGAGCCTGCCGAGCAAACCCAGGCACGGAAACCTCTCGAGCCAGCTAATCTGTGGAAGCCCGATGAGCCAACTGAGGCACCCCCAGTTCCATCGGCGGCAGCACCCGGTCCCGACGTCACTAATGATGGTGACAGGTATGTAACAGATGTGAAACATGACGATCCTGTTGAGGTGTAAAAGCCTGACGATCCCGCTGAGGCATGACGTGGGGTGGGATGGAGCCACAGGGTCTCCTGACCCCTCCTGTCTCAGTCTCCAGTATTTATGCTGCAGTAGTTTATGTGTCGGGGGGCTAGGGTCAGTTTGTTATATCTGGAGTACTTCTCATGTCCTATCCGGTGTCCTGTGTGAATTTAAGTATGCTCTCTCTAATTCTCTCTTTCTTTCTCTCTCTCCGAGGACCTGAACCCTAGGACCATGCCTCAGGACTACCTGACATGATGACTCCTTGCTGTCCCCAGTCCACCTGGCCGTGCTGCTGCTCCAGTTTCAACTGTTCTGCCTGTGATTATTATTATTTGACCATGCTGGTCATCTATGAACATTTGAACATCTTGGCCATGTTCTGTTACAATCTCCAACCGGCACAGCCAGAAGAGGACTGGCCACCCCACATAGCCTGGTTCCTCTCTAGGTTTCTTGCTAGGTTTTGGCCTTTTTAGGGAGTTTTTCCTAGCCACCGTGCTTCTACACCTGCATTGCTTGCTGTTTGGGGTTTTAGGCTGGGTTTCTGTACAGCACTTTGAGATATCAGCTGATGTACGAAGGGCTATATAAATACATTTGATTTGATTTGATTTGGTGGGAGCCGGCCGAGCAAACCCAGGCACGGAAACCTCTCGAGCCAGCTAATCTGTGGAAGCCCGATGAGCCAACTGAGGCACCCCCAGTTCCATCGGCGGCAGCACCCGGTCCCGACGTCACCAACAAAAACAAAAAACAAAACAAACTCTCTGATGCTTCCAACTTTGGTGTCAGCATTTTATGTGGACAGACGCTTGGTGATGACAAGCAAGTACAGGGAGTGAACATTTAATAAACACGGACATGAAACAGAACACAGACAGCGTCTGGACAGGGAAAAACAAAACGACAATATTGCTGACATGGGGATGAAACAGAGGAACAGGCAGATATAGGGAAGCAATCAAAACGTGATGGAGTCTAGGTGAGTCCAATGAGCGCTGATGCACGTAATGATGGTGACAGGTGTGCGTAATGATGACCAGCTTGGCGCCCTCGAGCGCCAGAGAGAGGGAGCGGGAGCAGGTGTGACATGAACAACTTATTTGGGCTGCAATTTCTGAGGCTGTTAACTACTGAACTTATCCTCTGCAGCAGAGGCAACTCTCGGTTTTCCTTTCCTGTGGCGGTCTGCATGACAGCCAGTTTCATCATAACACTTGATGGTTTTTATGGCTGAACTTGAAGAAACTTTCAAAGTTCTTGAACTTTTCCAGATTGACTGACCTTCATGTCTTAAAGTAATGATGGACTGTCGTTTCTCTTTGCTTATTTGAGCTGTTCTTGCCATAATATAGACTTGTTTTTTTTACCAAAAAGGGCTATCTTCTATATACCACCCCTACCTTGTCACAACACAACTGATTGGCTCAAATGCATTAAGAAGGAAATAAATTCCAGAAATGAACTTTTAACAAGGCACACCTGTTAATTGAAATGCATTCCAGGTGACTACCTCATGAAGCTGGTTGAACGAATGCCAAGAGTGTGAAAAACTGTCATCAAGGCAAAGGCTGGCTACTTTGAAGATCTCAAATATAAAATATATTTTGATTTGTTTAATTGTAGAACTAATTGGTCGTAACTACTTCACAACCAACACAACTCAACTCATTCTAGAACTAATTGGTCGTAACTACCTCACAACCAACACAACTCAACTCATTCTAGAACTAATTGGTCGTAACTACCTCACAACCAACACAACTCAACTCATTCTAGAACTAATTGGTCGTAACTACCTCACAATCAACACAACTCAACTCATGCTAGAACTAATTGGTCGTAACTACCTCACAACCAACACAACTCAACTCATTCTAGAACTAATTGGTCGTAACTACCTCATAACCAACACAACTCAACTCATTCTAGAACTAATTGGTCGTAACTACCTCAACCAACACAACTCAACTCCAGAACACAACTCAACTCATTCTAGAACTAATTGGTCGTAACTACCTCACAACCAACACAACTCAACTCATTCTAGAACTAATTGGTCGTAACTACCTCACAACCAACACAACTCACTCATTCTAGAACTAATTGGTCAACTACCTCAACTCAATTGGTCAACTACTAGAACTAATTGGTCGTAACTACCTCACAACCAACACAACTCAACTCATTCTAGAACTAATTGGTCGTAACTACCTCACAACCAACACAACTCAACTCATTCTAGAACTAATTGGTCGTAACTACCTCACAACCAACACAACTCGACTCATTCTAGAACTAATTGGTCTCGACTCAAGAACTACTACTCACAACCAACACAACTCGACTCATTCTAGAACTAATTGGTCGTAACTACCTCACAACCAACACAACTCAACTCATTCTAGAACTAGAACTAATTGGAACTAATTGGTCGTAACTACCTCACAACCAACACAACTCAACTCATTCAAACTAATTGGTCGTAACTACACAACCTAATTGGTCGTAACTACCTCACAACCAACACAACTCGACTCATTCTAGAACTAATTGGTCGTAACTACCTCACAACCAACACAACTCGACTCATTCTAGAACTAATTGGTCGTAACTACCTCACAACCAACACAACTCGACTCATTCTAGAACTAATTGGTCGTAACTACCTCACAACCAACACAACTCAACTCATTCTAGAACTAATTGGTCGTAACTACCTCACAACCAACACAACTCAACTCATTCTAGAACTAATTGGTCGTAACTACCTCACAACCAACACAACTCAACTCATTCTAGAACTAATTGGTCGTTAACTAACTCAACTCATTCTAGAACTAATTGGTCGTTAACTACCTCACAACCAACACAACTCGACTCATTCTAGAACTAATTGGTCGTTAACTACCTCACAACCAACACAACTCGACTCATTCTAGAACTAATTGGTCGTAACTACCTCACAACCAACACAACTCAACTCATTCTAGAACTAATTGGTCGTAACTACCTCACAACCAACACAACTCAACTCATTCTAGAACTAATTGGTCGTAACTACCTCACAACCAACACAACTCAACTCATGCTAGAACTAATTGGTCGTAACTACCTCACAACCAACACAACTCAACTCATTCTAGAACTAATTGGTCGTTAACTACCTCACAACCAACACAACTCAACTCATTCTAGAACTAATTGACACCAACATGTTTTTTAGTTTGTTGGTGTAATATGTTGTCTTTGTTGGTTTTCTGGGTAAATCTCATGCTGTATATCATGCACTGTAAAGTGTAGAGGTTAGGGTTAATTCTAGTGTTAGTACACATGACATTATTCAAAACCGCTCTGTACATCCTCAGTCTTGTTAGTGAACACAATACGTTCGTATCTGTCCGTCAGGACATGCTGTCCAGCCCCTGGCTTCACCTTGGGATTCTAATGAGAACTGTGTGTACTCACCTATTTTGGCCCAAATATCACGTCATCACAACATGCTGTTGGTACACAGTGTTTTGGCCAGTATGATTGGACTCCTGTGTGGACATCTGTATTACAGCAATGTCCCAACGCTCTACCAGGGGACGGGAGGGTTAGGATTAGGGACAGGAGGGAAGGGTATTTAAGGGTTAGGGTTAGGGACAGGAGGGAAGGGTATTTAAGGGTTAAGGGATAGGGACAGGAGGGAAGGGTATTTAAGGGTTAAGGGTTAGGGACAGGAGGGAAGGGTATTTAAGGGTTAGGGTTAGGGACAGGAGGGAAGGGTATTTAAGGGTTAAGGGATAGGGACAGGAGGGAAGGGTATTTAAGGGATAGGGACAGGAGGGAAGGGTATTTAAGGGTTAGGGTTAGGGACAGGCGGGAAGGGTATTTAAGGGTTAAGGGATAGGGACAGGAGGGAGGAGCCTCCTTTAACCCCGGGTTAGGGCCTCCTACCCCTAGGGTACAGGCC
This sequence comes from Oncorhynchus nerka, assembly GCF_034236695.1. Classification (NCBI taxonomy): domain Eukaryota; kingdom Metazoa; phylum Chordata; class Actinopteri; order Salmoniformes; family Salmonidae; genus Oncorhynchus; species Oncorhynchus nerka. The sequence goes on from NC_088409.1 coordinate 98,290,466, forward strand.
GGAAGGGTATTCAGAGCCTCCTAGGGACAACCCCGGGTATTCAGGGCCTCCTACCCCTTAACCCCGTCTGGTATTCAGAGCCTCCTACCCCTTAACCCCGTCTGGTATTCAGAGCCTCCTACCCCCTAACCCCGTCTGGTATTCAGAGCCTCCTACCCCCTAACCCCGTCTGGTATTCAGGGCCTCCTACCCCCTAACCCCGTCTTGTATTCAGAGCCTCCTACCCCTTAACCCCGTCTGGTGTTCAGAGCCTCCTACCCCCCCGTCTGGTATTCAGAGCGTCCTAACCCCTCTGGTATTCAGAGCCTCCTACCCCCTAACCCATCTGGTATTCAGAGCCTCCTACCCCCTAACCCCATCTGGTATTCAGAGCCTCTGGTATTCAGAGCCTCCTACCCCTAACCCCGTCTGGTATTCAGAGCCTCCTACCCTTAACCTCCTACCCCTAACCCCGTCTGGTGTTCAGAGCCTCCCCTACCCCTAACCCCGTCTGGTATTCAGAGCCTCCTACCCCCTAACCCCGTCTGGTATTCAGAGCCTCCTACCCCTAACCCCGTCTGGTATTCAGAGCCTCCTACCCCCTAACCCCATCTGGTATTCAGAGCCTCCTACCCCTTAACCCCGTCTGGTATTCAGAGCCTCCTACCCCTAACCCCGTCTGGTATTCAGAGCCTCCTACCCCGTCTGGTATTCAGAGCCTCCTACCCCCTAACCCCGTCTGGTATTCAGAGCCTCCTACCCCTTAACCCCGTCTGGTATTCAGAGCCTCCTACCCCTAACCCCGTCTGGTATTCAGAGCCTCCTACCCCCTAACCCCGTCTGGTATTCAGAGCCTCCTACCCCTTAACCCCGTCTGGTATTCAGAGCCTCCTACCCCTTAACCCCGTCTGGTATTCAGAGCCTCCTACCCCTAACCCCGTCTGGTATTCTGGGCCTCCTACCCCTAACCCCGTCTGGTATTCAGGGCCTCCTACCCCTAACCCCGTCTGGTATTCAGCGCTCCTACCCCTTAACCCCGTCTGGTATTCAGAGCCTCCCCCTAACCCCGTCTGGTATTCAGCGCCTCCTACCCCTTAACCCCGTCTGGTATTCAGAGCCTCCTACCCCTTAACCCCGTCTGGTATTCAGCGCCTCCTACCCCTTAACCCCGTCTGGTATTCAGAGCCTCCTACCCCTTAACCCCGTCTGGTATTCAGAGCCTCCTACCCCTTAACCCCGTCTGTGTTGTTGTTTTGGATCTGCATTGCGTCACTATGTGTTGTTGTTTTGGATCTGCATTGCGTCACTATGTGTTGTTGTTTTGGATCTGCATTGTGTCACTGTGTTCTGTTATTTTGGATCTGCATTGCGTCACTATGTTTTGTTGTTTTGGATCACTGTGTTTCTGTTGTTTTGGATCTGCATTGTGTCACTGTGTTCTGTTATTTTGGATCTGCATTGCGTCACTATGTTTTGTTGTTTTGGATCTGCATTGCGTCACTGTGTGTTCTGTTGTTTTGGATCTGCATTGCGTCACTATGTGTTGTTGTTTTGGATCTGCATTGCGTCACTATGTGTTGTTGTTTTGGATCTGCATTGCGTCACTATGTGTTGTTGTTTTGGATCTGCATTGCGTCACTATGTGCTCTGTTGATTTATAAAAGCTGATGTAATGAAGGTACAATATAACTTCTTCTTGCAACAAACTGTCATTCTAGTGAAAATGTTTTCTTTGTGATTTATCCATTGTAGTGACTTGTGGTTCTGAGGTTAGCATGGAAAGCTCACCAAGCAACGTCTCTCACCAAACCCTCTACATGAATGGATTCTGCAGTCTTCTACAGTATCGTCCTCTTCTCTCCCCCCTCTCTGTTTGGTTTTTGTTTACTCTCTAGTTGCTAACTCTGCTCTTATTCTAGTGATTACCAAACAACACACGTTACACGCTCCTATGTATATCCTTATAGGAGCCATATCAGCTCTGGGCATTGCTATTGATGTTTGTACCCAGGATGCTGATTAGTTTCCTATTTAACATTAACTTGATTTCCAGAGTGAGGAATGTCTTGTTCAGATGTTTTGCATTCATTACTGTGCCTGTTTTCAATCCACTATCTTACTGGGGATGGCTATAGATCGTTACGTTGCCATCTGTCTTCCTCTGAGATACAACGACTATATCAACGTGACTCATTCTCTTATTTTCAACGCTGTGTTTGTGATTCGAAACACTGTTGTGATTATTGGTTTGATAATACCTCTTAAATTTTGGCCAATACGATGTACCATTGTTTTGTGAGCACACATCAGTGGTAAGTCTGGCTTGTGGTAACGTTTCCAGTAACTACATTGCCGGTATAGTGGCCTTCTGCATACCGACTACCGACTGTATATTCATAGTGTATGCCTATGTGCTCATCTTTATGGCTATATTGAAATCACCATCAGGAGATTCGCGGCAGAAGGCCATTGATACCTGCAGTACTCATATCATGGTTATTTGTGTTGCCTATTTAAGTGCAATGACAGCGTTCATTGGCTATAGGGTGAACGCTGTCCCTCCTGATTTCCCGCGTGTTTATTAGTCTGATGTATCTTCTAGTTCCTGGCTGTTTTAATCCTGTCATATACGGTTATAGAACTAAAGAGATTAGAGTTCACTTGCTTAAATATTTTACATGTAATAAAATAGACTTGTGATAATTGACTTGTGTTGTACTGAATACAATAAACCATGTTGTACTTGGAAATATAGTTTTTTATTTTTATTTAAATTGATGTCTGTTTCAAACCTTGTTATTCATCTTTATGTGGGATCAGTTGAGTCTGATGTTCAGAGTGATGCAAGTAGCCTCGCATGAGTCTCGTGCGAAGCGGCTCGCAGGAGCAGGAGCCTATTTCCTGTTTCTGTAGCGGGTGGTGCTTGATGTACCAGTACACCCCCTGGACAGTACACTAGTCTATTTCCTGTTTCTGTAGAGTGAGGCAGCTTGATGTACCAGTACACCCCCTGGACAGGACACTAGTCTATTTCCTGTTTCTGTAGCGGGTGGTGCTTGATGTTCAAGTACACCACCCGGACAGGACGCTAGTCTATTTCCTGTTTCTGTAGAGTGAGGCAGCTTGATGTACCAGTACACCCCCTGGACAGGACACTAGTCTATTTCCTGTTTCTGTAGAGTGAGGCAGCTTGATGTACCAGTACACCCCCTGGACAGGACACTAGTCTATTTCCTGTTTCTGTAGAGTGAGGCAGCTTGATGTACCAGTACACCCCCTGGACAGGACACTAGTCTATTTCCTGTTTCTGTAGAGTGAGGCAGCTTGATGTACCAGTACACCCCTGGACAGGACACTAGTCTATTTCCTGTTTCTGTAGAGTGAGGCAGCTTGATGTACCAGTACACCCCCTGGACAGGACACTAGTCTATTTCCTGTTTCTGTAGAGTGAGGCAGCTTGATGTACCAGTACACCCCCTGGACAGGACACTAGTCTATTTCCTGTTTCTGTAGAGTGAGGCAGCTTGATGTACCAGTACACCCCCTGGACAGGACACTAGTCTATTTCCTGTTTCTGTAGAGTGAGGCAGCTTGATGTACCAGTACACCCCTGGACAGGACACTAGTCTATTTCCTGTTTCTGTAGAGTGAGGCAGCTTGATGTACCAGTACACCCCCTGGACAGGACACTAGTCTATTTCCTGTTTCTGTAGAGTGAGGCAGCTTGATGTACCAGTACACCCCCTGGACAGGACACTAGTCTATTTCCTGTTTCTGTAGAGTGAGGCAGCTTGATGTACCAGTACACCACCCGGACAGGATGCTAGAGCCGCAGGGCCTTACCCACCAAATCTATCTCCTTAATGCTAAGTGCCAAGCAGAAACAGATTGTACAATTTTTACAGTCATGGGTTTGACTTGGCCCCCGGGGATCGAACTCCCAACTTTTTAATATCAGAGAGGACACTCTGACTATAAGAACACTGAGTTGGTAGTTAAGAGTGATAGGTTGTTTTTCAATTTTTTGAGTTTAAACTGCAAATGGAAGAGAAGACTGCTCCTCAGACTCTCTCGTGTTACCGTCTTTTAAAGGGGCAGGTGAACATTTGTCTTATCTTTGATATTTTCGTTAAAAGTCTCAGTTAACAATAAATTTAAAAAAAATGCAATTAAACAATACGGCACATTACTTCTTATGAGTAATACATTTAAATGTATTGTTGTTGTTTTTTGAAACATTACAAAGCATACTCATCTGTTTTGGGGTTTTGCTTGTGTAAATTTAGCGTCAAAAAACAAATCGAAGTGGCTGGTTGACCCAAAAAAGTTAATTTAAGTCCTAGTCCCATGCCTATATTTATTTTAAGATAAAGCAAAGAAATTATTGTCACCTCAAAACTACTTCATAGTTGCAGAATAAAAAGGGTGTAGAGATTACAAGAGTGGAAAACAACTGCAACAAAATGTACACTATGACCTCACAAAGATTGTGCACGCATAATTTAAACACCTAATTACAACGTGAAACGGTTTCACATATACCTGAATAACATCTGACACCAAATAAAATACAACAGACAAAAAAAATCCGAGCACATTTTTCCATTCAGTCCGTCAGCTGGACTAAAGTTCCTTTAAGAAAAAATCAAGTTATTCTTAAACTACATCAGAATAATCTTCCTTTACATGTGCAGATCGGTGGACAAAGACACAGGACAGGACAGTAAGGCTGTTGTTGATAATCGAAGACACAGGACAGGACAGTAAGGCTGTTGTTGATAATCTAAGACACAGGACAGGACAGTAAGGCTGTTGTTGATAATAAAAGACACAGGACAGGACAGGAAGGCTGTTGTTGATAATCTAAGACACAGGACAGGACAGTAAGGCTGTTGTTGATAATCTAAGACACAGGACAGGACAGTAAGGCTGTTGTTGATAATCGAAGACACAGGACAGGACAGTAAGGCTGTTGTTGATAATCTAAGACACAGGACAGGACAGGAAGGCTGTTGTTGATAATCGAAGACGCAGGACAGGACAGGAAGGCTGTTGTTGATAATCTAAGACACAGGACAGGACAGGAAGGCTGTTGTTGATAATCTAAGACACAGGACAGGACAGTAAGGCTGTTGTTGATAATCGAAGACACAGGACAGGACAGGAAGGCTGTTGTTGATAATCTAAGACACAGGACAGGACAGGAAGGCTGTTGTTGATAATCTAAGACACAGGACAGGACAGGAAGGCTGTTGTTGATAATCTAAGACACAGGACAGGACAGGAAGGCTGTTGTTGATAATCTAAGACACAGGACAGGACAGGAAGGCTGTTGTTGATAATCTAAGACACAGGACAGGACAGGAAGGCTGTTGTTGATAATCTAAGACACAGGACAGGACAGGAAGGCTGTTGTTGATAATCGAAGACACAGGACAGGACAGGAAGGCTGTTGTTGATAATCTAAGACACAGGACAGGACAGGAAGGCTGTTGTTGATAATCGAAGACGCAGGACAGGACTTTAATAATTGTTGATAATTAATGGTCATAGTTAGAGAGTAATTCTTCACTGACTCCCAGTCGGCACATTTCATTGGCTAATTGGACTCCCAGTCACACTGTCTCATTGACTAATTGGCCTCTTGGTGATGTTACCATCCTCTGTGTCCAGTACGACCGGCATGATGCCTCCTGGGTAATTTAGTGTGTAAATAACAAGTGTTGACGCAGCAGTAGCAGAC